>NC_064809.1:53512532-53534463 GCF_023721935.1 Panthera uncia | reverse complement strand
CTGTCTCTCTCTGTCCCAAAAATAAATAAAAAACGTTGAAAAAAAAATTAAAAAAAAAAAACAGTTTAAGGCTGTTGCTTTGAGTATTGAGCATCTTAATTTACTGCTTAGCATCCCCACTGGCTAGCTCAGTTCCGTCATTATGTCTGTTTCTCCTTCCAACAGGAGCATGTGAAATGGGTTCATGCTGAAATGGTAAATAAAAATTCCAAGCTAAAGCTAATTTATGTGACTCCAGAGAAAATCGCAAAAAGCAAAATGTTCATGTCAAGACTAGAGAAAGCCTATGAAGCGAGGAGATTTACCCGAATTGCTGTGGATGAAGTTCACTGCTGTAGCCACTGGGGACATGATTTCAGACCTGGTATGTATGATATGTCTAGAAAACTCCTTGATTCTAGGGACTGTTTTTTTATATGATGGAAATCACTGCTTCCATTAAAATTATTTTCTCAGCCAGTTATTACTCATTTTCTCTTGCCTTAACTTACGGGGAACCAAGAGGCAGAATTTTAATCTCTACTCCCCGCCATGGTAGTGCTTAGTCTGATTGCCTTTATCCCTTGAAATGTATGTTTCTTAAACATTATTCTCTCCCATCTTTAGCCATAAAGATTTACTGACATCCAGGTTCTCTCTCACATCTGTTGAGGAATTAGGATCTCCTTCAAGGTCGTCTTCAGGGTCTTTGGCATCCACTTCCAGATCTACACTCAACTAACACCTCAGGGTTAAAGTTCTGTGGGATATTTGAGTAACCTGTTTCTTTACTTCTCCAACTTAATCCTACATGGCCAGAAGCAGATCACTCAGACTTATTCTGTGTAAGACGGTCTTAGATTTAAAAAGTCCTGCTTGTGATTTCAACCTCATTTCTTTCTGAACCTGCTTTCACACTCATATGGTTCCCCTGGGGTCCTCTTTAATCTGTCCTTATATTTGCCCACTGCTCTAGGCCCCACCTGATGGCCACTGTTTCCTCCTTCCAGACTCTTCTATTGCCACTTTTCTGTTGTGTTTCTCGTGGATTGCCTGGCATTTTACCTACTTCAGTCTCTGTGCCAGACTTTTCTTCTGGACCCATCCAGGCTTCTGCTTTCTCTATGCCTGCTGTTTCAGTACTAAGCATTGGTGGGAAAAAATTGCAGAACTGCATTAATTTCCACCTCAGTTCAGCTTTCATCGTACCCAATATCTTTTTCTTGTTCCTGTTTTGTCTCCTGCATACATTTCTTCCAATGAGCTTTTCATGCCGCTAACTTTTCTTTAGGTCCTAACTCATACTTAGCAGATGCCTCCCAGAGCCCGGAAAGTAGGTGCCAGCAGGTATGGACGTCTTCTCTTTCCCCTTCCAAACATTAGTAATCTTGTTTTGTTTTATTTTGTTTTTTCTTAAGGCAAAAGGAACCATTTCTTTATAAGTTACCATGACTCCTTCCACTTCATCCTTTCCTGCCTTCTTAACTTTGACTTTGTCAAAGTCTTCACTCCTGCATCTTCAGACTTTACAAAAACAAACATTAGAAGCCCAAGTAGTCTTTGGCCTTTTCCACCCCTTTATGGCATTGTCCTATTTCTGTTCTTCTTTTTGCCTCCTCCTCTAAACTCTCTCCCCTTCTCACCTTTATTCCTTTTTGACTTCACTGAGTCGCTTCTGCCTCTGCCACTCTGCTTAGGGGTGAGCTGAGACCTCACTCCCCACTGCTTAATGCTGTGGGCTCATCTGCATTCCCCTTCCTGCTCACTTTCAGGAGCATTTCCTGCACTCACCTCTCTCCTTGCCACTTTCGCCTCCCTCAGTGACGGAACGCTTTCCCCGCTCACTGCTGCCTTCTTCCTTTGCTGCCACCTCAAATGTTAGTGTTCTCTATGGTTCCGATCTCTTTCACCTTTTCTTACACTTCCCCAGGCCTAGTGGACTTGTGGCCTGAAGACACATTCACTGCCTTCAGAATTATTTGGGACACAGGTAATTTTTAAAATTTTGTTTTAAATGCCTCAGTACATATACTGTCCTTTCTACAAAAGACCCCACCATCTTAATCAGACTACTCCAAAGAGTTGTTACCTGGTAGCTAGTGGAAATGCTAGGTTTCTGACCCTTACCTTATATTTCCAACCTCAGTGCTGATCACTTAGGATGAGAACCATTGCTTGTGTATTACCATAACTTGTGTTGGCTCTGTAGATTAGCTGCCAGCTGTAATCAGTTTTTCCCATGTCTAGTCCTGTTACTCCTCAGCTGTAGATTTATATTCCTAATTGTTTATTAGAAATGTGTACCCATTTAAAAAACTGTTTGAGATATAATTGACATATAACATTGCACTTATTAGTCTTAGTTGTGTAAGATAGTTCTTTGACATATGCATATACTGGGAAGTGATTATTACAGTAAGTTTAGTTACATCATCAATACACATAGCTGCAAAATCTTTTTTTTCTTTATAAGAACTTTCAAGATTTACTCCCTTAGCGACTTAACATACAGTATTATCACTATTGAGCATTACTATAAGTGTGTACATTTTGACTCCCTTCACCCATTTTTCCCACACTATGCCTCACTTCTGGCAACTACCATTGTGTTCTCTGTATCTTTGAGATGTTTTTTGTTTGTTTGTTTGTTTGTTTGTTTTAAGATTCCACATGTCAGTGATGTCATACAATGTCTTTCTCTGGCTGACTTACATCACTTAGCATAATGCTATCAAGCTTCATCCATGTTGTTGCAAATAGAATTTCCTCTTTTATGGCCAAATAATATTCCATTGTGTGTGTATGTATAAATACATAGCACATTTTCTTTATCTGTACATCAGTGCACACTTACATTTTTTCCATGTCTTGGTTATTATAAATAATGCTACAGTGAACATAGTGGCTTAGATATCTTTTCAAGATAGTGATTTTGTTTCCTTTGGGTAAAGACTCAGAAGTGGAATTGTTAGATCATAAAGAAGTTTTATTTTTAAATAAAAAAAAATTTTTTTATTGTTTGTTTTTGAGAGTGAGAAAGAAAGAGTATGAGCAGGGAAGGGGCAGAGAGAGGGAGACACAGAATCTGAAGCAGGCTCCAGGCTCTGAGCTGTCAGCATAGAGCCCAACACAGGGCTTGAACTTGTGAACCATGAGATCATGACCTGAGCCAAAGTTGGACGCTTAACCAACTGAGCCACGCAGATGCCCCTATTTTTAAATTTTTGAGGAACCTCTGTACTGTTTTCCGTAGCAGCCACATTAATTTACATTGCTAACACCAGTGCATCGGGGTTTCTCTTTTCTCTCACATTTCTTATTTCTTGTATTTTTGATAATAGCCATTGTAACAGGTGTGAGGTGATACTTCATTGTGGTTTTGATTTTCATTTCACTGATGATTAGTGATGCTGAATACTTTTTCATGTACGCATTGCCTATTTGTATGTCTTCTCTAGAAAAAATATCTATCTAGATGCTCCGCCTATTTTTCAGTTGTAATTTTTAGGTATTTTTGCTATTGAGATAAATGAATTCTTTGTGTAGTTTTTATGTTGACATTTTATCATATAGTTGCAAATATTTTTTCCTAGCCCATAGGTTTTCTTTGCTGTACAAAAGTGTTTTATAGTTTTATGTAGCATCGTGCTCATATATACACACCACATCATCTTTATCCATTCATCAGTTGATGGACGTTTGGGCTCTTTCTACAATTTGGCTCTGGTTGATAGCACTGCTATAAACATTGGGATACATGTGCCCCTATGAATCAGCATTCCTGTATCCTTTGGATAAAGTCCTAGAAGTACTATTGCTGGATCGCAGGATAATTCTATTTTTAACTTTTTGAGGAACCTCCACACTATTTTCAGAATGACTGCACCATTTTACATTCCCACCAACAGCCCAAGAGGGTTCCTCTTTCTCCACATCCTTGACACATCTGTTGTTTCTTGAGTTGTTAATTTTAGCCCGTCTGACCGGTGTGAGGTGGTATCTCAATGTGGTTTTGATTTGTATTTCCCTGATGATGAGCAATGTTGAGCATCTTTTCATGTGCCTGTTAGCCATTTGGATGTCTTCTTTGGAAAAGTGTCTATTCATGTCTTCTGCCCATTTCTTCACTGGATTATTTGTTTTTCAGGTGTTGAGTTTGATAAGTTCTTTATAGATTTTCGATACTAACCCTTATCCAATACATCATTTGAAAATATCTTCTCCCTTTCCGTCAGCTGCCTTTTAGTTTTTTGGATTGTTTCCTTTGCTGTACAGAAGGTTTTTATCTTGATGAGGTCCCAATAGTTCATTTTTGCCTTTATTTCCTTTGCCTTCGAAGACGTGTCAAGTAAGCATTTGCTGTGGCTGAGGTCAAATAAATAGGTTGTTGCCTGTTTTGTCCTGTAGGATTTTGATGGTTTCCTATCTCACATTTAGGTCTTTCATCCATTTTGAGTTTATTTTTGTGTATGGTGTAAGAAAGTGGCCCAGTTTCATTCTTGTGCAAGTTGCTGTACAGTTCTCAGCACCATTTGCTAAAGAGGCTGTTTTTTTTCCATTGGATACTCTTTCCTGTTTTGTTGAAGTTTAGTTGGCTGTATGTTTATGGGTCCAATTCTGGGTTCTGTATTCTGTTCCATTGGTCTTTGTGTCTGTTTTCATGCCAATACCATAACTGTCTTGATAGCTTTGTAGTAGAGGTTACAGCTTTGTAGTAGAGGTTAAAGTTAAAGTCCGGGACTGTGATGCCTCCAGCTTTGGTTTTCTTTTTCAACAGTACTTTGGCTATTCGGGGACTTTTGTGGTTTCATACAGATTTTAGGATTGCTTGTTCTAGCTCTGTGAAGAATACTGATGCTATTTTGTTTGGGGTTGCATTGAATGCATAGATTTTTTGGGTACTATCGACATTTTAGCAATATTTGCTCTTCCAATCCATGAGAATGGAATATTTTTCCATTTCTTTGTTTCTTCTTCAATTTCTTTCATAAGCTTTCTGTAGTTTTCAGCATACAGATCTTTTGCCTGTTTGGTTAGATTTATTCCTAAGTATTTTATGGGATCGACTCCTTGATATCTCTTTCTGTTGTATAGAAATTCAGCTGATATCTATAAATTGATTTTTTATCCTGCAACTTTGCTGAAATAGTGTCATGTATCAGTTCTGGCAGTTTTTTGGTGGAGTCTTTCAGGTTTCCCATGTCGAGTATCGTGTTATCTGTGAAAAGTGAAAGCTTGACTTCTTCTTTGCCAATTTGGATGACTTATTTCATTTTATTGTCTGACTGCTGAGGCTAGGTCTTCAACACTGTGTTAAACAACAGTGGTGAGAGTGGACATCTGTGTTGTGTTCCTGATATCAGGGGGAAGGCTCTCACTTTTTCCCCATTGAGGATGGTATTAGCTGTGGGCCTTTAATATATGGCTTTTATGATGTTAAGGTATATTCCCTCTGTCCCTACTTTCTTGAGGATTTTTTTTTAAGAAAGGATGCTGTATTTTGTCAAATGCTTTTTCTCCCTCTATTGACAGATCATCTAGGTAGAAAATAAGTAAGCAAACAGTGGCTCTGAATGACACATTGGACCAGATGGGCTTAACAGATAAATTCAGATCTTTTCATCCAAAAGCAGCAGAATATACAGTCTTCATGAGTGCACATGGAACATTCTCCAAAATAGATCACATACTGGTTCACAAAACAGTCCTCAACAAATATAAAAGGATTGAGATCATACCATGCATATTTTCAGATCACAACACTTTGAAACTTGAAATCAACCACAAGAAAAGAACATCCTACTAAGGAATGAATGAATCAACCAGGAAATTAAGGAAGAACTTAAAAAATATATGGAAGCCTGTGAAAATGAAAACATGACAGTCCAAACCCTTTGGGATACAGCAAAGTCAGTCCTAAGAGGAAAATACATTGGAGTCCAGGCCTTTCTCAAGAAACAAGAAAAATCCCAAATACAGAATCTAACCTCACACCTAAAGGAACTAGAAACAGAGCAGCAAAGAAACCCTAAAGCAAGCAGAAGAAGAGAAATCATAAAGATTAGAGCATAAACAATATAGAATCCAAAAAACAGTAGGACAGATAAATGAATCACTGGTTTTTTGAAAGAATAAGCAATTGATGAGCCCCTAGCCAGGCTTCTCAAAAAGAAAAGAGAGAGGTCCCAAATAGATAAAATCACGAATGAAAGAGGAGAGATCACAACCAACATTAAGAAATACAAACAAGGGGCGCCTGGGTGGCGCAGTCGGTTAAGCGTCCGACTTCAGCCAGGTCGCGATCTCGCGGTCCGTGAGTTCGAGCCCCGCGTCAGGCTCTGGGCTGATGGCTCGGAGCCTGGAGCCTGTTTCCGATTCTGTGTCTCCCTCTCTCTCTGCCCCTCCCCCGTTCATGCTCTGTCTCTCTCTGTCCCAAAAATAAATAATAAAAAAACAAAAACAAAAACAAAAAAACAACAAAAAAACGTTGAAGAAATACAAACAATTATCAGAGAATACTATGAAAAATTATATGCCAACAAACTGGACAATCTGGAAGAAATGGACAAATTCTACTCACCCACACACTACCAAAACTCAAAAGGGAAGAAATAGAAAACTTGAACAGACCCATAACCAGTGAAGAAATTGAATTGGTTATCAAAAATCTCCCAACAAATAAGAGTCCTGGGCCAGATGGCTTCTCAGGGGAATTCTAGCAGACATTTAAAGCAGAGTTAGTACCTATGCTTCTCAAGCTGTTCCATGAAATAGAAACGGAAGGAAAGCTTCTGTACTCCTTCTGTGAAGCCAGCATTACCTTGATTCCCAAGCCAGACAAAGACATCACTAAAAAGGAGAATTACAGGCAAATATCTGTGATGAACATGGATGCAAAAATTCTCAACAAGATACTAGCAAATCGAGTCCAACAGTATATTAAAAGAATTATTCACCATGGTCAAGTGGGATTCATTCTTGGGCTACAGGGCTGGTTCAATATTCACAAATCAATCAATGTGATACATCACGTTAACAGAAGAAAGGATATACCCTATGTTTTCTTCTAGTAGTGCTCTGGTTCCAGGTCTTATGTTTAAGACTTTTTAAATCCACTTTGAGTTGATTTTGTATATGGTGTAAAGTCCTGTTTCATTCTTTTGCATGTGGCTGTCTAGTTTTCCCAACACCATTTATTGAAGAGACTGTTGCTTCCTGATTGTATATTCTTGATGCCTTTGTCATAAATTGACCATATATATGTGAATTTATTCCTGGGTTCTCTATTCTGTTTTGTTGATCCATGTTTCTGTTTTTATGCTAATAACATATTGTTTTGATTATTATAGCTTTGTAATATGGTTTGAAATCAGGGAGTTTGATGTCTCCAGCTTCATTCTTTCTTAAGATTGCCTTGGCTATTGGGGGCCTTTTGTGGTTCCATACAAATTTTAAGATTGTTGTTTCTAGTTCTGTGAAAAATGCCATTGGAATCTTGATAGGGATTGCATTGAATCTGTAGGTTGCTCAGGGTGTATGGACATTTTAACGGTGTTAAGTCTTCCTGTTCATAGACACAAAATATGTTTCCATTTATTTGTGTTCTCTTCAATTTCTTTTATCAATGTCTTATAGTTTTCAGGTGTATAGATCTTTTACCTCCTTGGGTAAATTTATCCCTCAGCATTTTATTCTTCTTGATGCAATTGTAAATGGAATTGTTTCTTTTCTTTTCTTTTCTTTTCTTTTCTTTTCTTTTCTTTTCTTTTTTTAATGTTTATTTATTAGAGAGAGAGAGCATGCATAAGCAGGGAGGGGCAGAGAGAGAAGGCGAGAGAGAATCCCAAGGAGGCTTCATGCTGCTAGCACAGAGCCCAACGTGGGCTTGATCTCACAACCGTGAGATCATGACCTGAGCCTAAATCAAGAGTCAGATGCTTAACTGACTAAGCCACCCAGTCATCCCTCTTTTTTTTTTTTTTTTAAATATTTACTTTGAGAGACAGTGTGAACAGGGGAGAGGCAGAGAAGTGGAGAGAGAATCCCAAACAGGCTCCATGCTGTCAGTGCACAGCCGGATGTGGAGCTCTATCTCACGAACTGCAAGATAATGACCTGAGCCAAAATCAAGAGACAGATATTTAACCGACTGAGCCACCCAGGTACACATGGAATTGTTTTCTTAATTTCTCTAATAGTCTATTAATAGTATATAGAAACACAACTTATTTTTGTGTATTCATTTTATGTTTTGCAAACTTTCTTTAGTGACAGTTTTACTTATTCTCTTTTAATTTGGATACTGTTTATTCTTTTTCTTGCCTAATTTCTCTGGCTAGGACTTCTAATACTGTGTTGGATAAGAGTAGTGAGAGTGGGTATCCTTGTCTTGTTCCTGAGCGAGAAGAAAAGGTTGGAACTAATAAGCTTGAGAGGAGGGTCTTTGTGGAGCTGAAACTCAGACCTCTGAGGAGGCACAGCTACCTGGTGCTGGAGCCTCTTAATGGAGGCAGAGGTGAGGTGGACCTGTGATGAAGCTGGTTCTTCAAACTTTGGAAAAACTGTATTTGGCTGCTACTACAAAGAGACAGTGCTGGTATAGGGATGAAGAAGCCTTGCTGGGTAACATTCTTGAGAACACAGGCAAGCCCACAGGAAGCAAAAAGGAAGGAGCAAGACCCTAATTCTTCCCTTAGCCTTGTAGTCTAGGGCCATCTGGCAAAGCAGAAAGATAGTGTGCACATTCCCTGCATCAGCACTGCAAACAGTGTATCAAAAGGTGGAGTTGGAGTTGTGAACAAATAATGTAATAGCTAGTCCATCATCCTTGGTTTATCCTACTTCTTTTTTTTTTTTTTTTTTAATTTTTTAATTATTTTTGAGAGTGAGAGAGACAGAGCATGAGTGGGGGAGGGGCAGAGAGAGAGGCAGACACAGAATCAGAAGTAGGCTCCAGGCTCTGAGCTGTCAGCACAGGGCCCGATGCGGGGCTTGAACTCATGGACTGCAAGATCATGACCTGAGACGAAGTTGGACACTCAACCGAGTGAGCCACCCAGGCGCCCGGTTTATCCTACTTTTGCAGATCCAGTCCATCACCAAGTCCTGTCAACTCTGCCTCTAAAGTGAATCTCAAGTTTGTCCTCTTCTCTTTGTCCTGCTGTCTCTTAGGTACACCTGGGCTCCTTTCCACTGACCTACTACAATGATTCCCTAACTAGTCTGTGATTCCAGTGTTACCCTTTTACAGTTCATTCTTCATACAGCAACCAAAGTGATCTTTTCTAAGTATAAATCAAATCCTGTTACTTCCCTTCCTAAACTACCCAGCAGATTCTCTTTGTACTTAGAATAAATTCCATATTCTTGACCGAGGTCCATAAGGTGACATGTGGTCTGTCCTTTGTTTACCTCTCTTCGATTTCCTATTCTTCCTCCCTCCCTCGTTATACTTCCATTACACTGGGCTTACCACTCCGAGCCCTTCTCACTCTCTGATAATAACATATTTATTGGTTTACTTTTTGTTTTGTCTGGTTCTTTGCTTGAATCATTCCATTTGCAAAACGGCTTTGTCTTGTTCACCACTTAACATTCAGTTCCTGAAGACATGCTTGGCACAAATGGATGAATCTTGGGCTCTTTCCCTCCCCTTCTCTCCCCTTTTCCCCACCCCGCATCCCCCAGAGCCCATATACCAATAGTTACCAGGACCTATCGGGCTTTGGTTCTTGGGTTTGTATTCAGTCTTTTCTTTCTGCTCTATCCTCAGTGTCATGCCTTGTTTCCTATTCTTAGTGGGGTTCTGGTTTGCTGCTGCCATCTCTTGACTGATCTCCATTTGTTTATGTTTTGTCTCTTCCAGCCCATACCTTGCACTACTGCCAAAAGATGAGTCTATTTATATCCCTTTTATGCTTCAAAAATTTCCTATAGGATAAAGTCCTAGTTCTTAGAATCAACTATGTTGTTCCCAGTCTTACTTAAACCTGCCTTCTTGTACTCTTCAGTGTAACAGTATCAGTTAAGGTGCAGGCAGGAAAGCAGAGCCATTGTGAATGGCAGGTGATCAGGGATTTATTTTAGGAAGCAGACCCTGCACAACTGTGTGAAGAGCAGGGAAAGAGAAGGTGTGAAGGAGGTGGAGGATGGTCTCTGATTTCCTGAAGCCCTGGTGTGGGAGGACCAACTGGAGCTTGTAGGGAGGTCTGCAACTGGCATGGCCGGGGCCAGAGGGTACACAGACAGGAAGCTTGTGAGAGGTCTCTGGTAAGCTCTCTCTGAGTAGCTGTCAGCTCTGTGAGCCTGCTGCCTGCCAGGCATCCAGTGGGGACTGGTGATGGGTAAGACCTACAGTTGGGAATAAGAGCTGAAGGAGGAGTGGAAAAAAACTAGGACAAGTTAGAACTGGCTGGGCCCCTCTGCATCTATCTGTCCCTCATCTTATCTGCCTGGAAAGATCTTCAGAGAGTAATGACAACTGGTTCACTTCTGACTGCCACACCTTGTACACGTTCGTTCCTTTTTTGGTCTAGTTCTAGCGTGGATCCATACAGGGAATGTGGTTACCAGCTTACTGGAGTTGACAGTAATACATCCAGCTCGACACCCTGTGGGTTGGTCTGACTGACCTGCTTGCTGTTTTTGGAATATGCTAAGTAATTTCATGCCAGTGTATTTGCGGTGTAAGTGCTATTTTCTCTGCCTGGTGTTTTCTTCTACCCTTCCTAGTAACTTCTGCTTGTCTTCAAGACCCAACTCACATGTTACCTCCTTGAAACCTTCACGACTTCCCCAGCAGTGACCTTCTTCTCTATTTTCATAGTCCTCTAGCTTTGCAGTTAGCAGTTTCTACCACAGTTCTCTTCTACTTTCTGCAAAGAGTTAATTACATAAGGACAACTTACCTAGTGATTTAAGTGTTGATGACAAATATGAGCCCAGAATGGTTTCCTGGAAGTACATTCTATAAAAACTAGTGCCCTCACCAAAATTTTTCTGGTCTGAATTTGCCACACTTGCGTGATAGTGTTGGTAGAAGGAGTTTGCCTGATGGCCTCTTTTATCTCTTGTTTGTTGTGAGAGATTCACACACTGTGGCCACTCCCACTGCCTCTTAAATCCACTAGTCAGAGGTTGTAGACCAGTGCACAGCTTACTGGAAATGTGTTGTTTTTCTCTCTTCAACAGGGAGTTCTACCTGTGGCCAAGAACAGTGTTTCTGAAGAGCCAGGGAAAAGTATCCTATAGCCTGCCTACTCAGAAAGGCCAGGCAGCACATGCTAGATATATACTGCTTACATGTAGAAAGTGGGCCACTTTGTATGTTTTCTTTTCCAGATTACAAGGCACTGGGTATCTTGAAGCGGCAGTTCCCTAACACGGCCCTAATCGGGCTGACGGCAACCGCAACTAGCCATGTTTTGAAGGATGCCCAGAAAATACTGTGTGTGGAAAAGTGTTTTACTTTCACAGCTTCTTTTAATCGGCCAAATCTTTATTATGAGGTGTGTAACTTTTATGTCAACGTATTACTTTCATGAAGGATTATAGCAGAGGTTACCTTTTCATTATGTTTATAAGTAACAGGTAACTCTGTTTAAAAGTTTTTAAAATGAGGAAGTGATGAGAAGCATATTCATTGATTCGTGCTTTCTTCTGTATCTCTTTTGCTGCATAATCCTTTGCTGGGTTAAATAAAAGACATTGCCTTGTGAAGTTGATGCACATTATTGTGCAAGGATGGAGGGAAGATTGATGCCAAGGACCCTAACTACATCTCTATTGAAGTTAATTACAAAATAGTTCAAGATTAATATACCATTTGCTAATACTCTATTCAGATTATGTGACATGTTTTTTCTAATTTCCTAAATGTATGTATGTGTGTGTGTGTGTGTGTGTGTGTGTGTGTGTGTATTATATCCTTTTAAGAATAGATAATATTTTTCTGAGTCTCCATTCAAGTTATTTATGCCATGGTTTATGTTTTTATAAAAGTAGCATCAAAAAATAAAAAGGTCTCCATCTTTACAAGTTCACTGCTTCTGTGCCTTCTTATTCCTGGCAAATTCAAAACCAAGGATCAAGAAGAGCCTGGGAGGTGGCAGGGTCAGGAGAGGTGAATGAAAGAGCAAGGAAAAGGCACTATGCCTATAAAAGATTGGCACCCTGAAAGTTGTAAGTCAATGTTTACATGGATGGTACTCATTAATTTACTTTGTAATAAGTTAGCTTTCTCTTAGATTCGGCAGAAGCCCTCCAACACTGAAGATTTTATCGAGGATATTGTAAAGCTCATCAATGGGAGATACAAAGGGCAATCAGGTAATACAAAAACAACTTTGAAGACTGAGAGAAAAGTTTCAAAAAGTAATATCATACTGATTTACTGATGAATGATTAGCCACCAAAAATATTAGTGCATGGCAGAAGATATTTGAAAATGTTATGTTAAAATTAATTAGCTTGGTGGGGGCGCCTGGGTAGTTCATTTGGTTAAGTGTCCAACTTTGGCTCAGGTCATGATCTCATGGTTTGCAGGTTTGAGCCCTGTGTTGGGCTCTGTGCTGATAGCTCAGAGCCTGGAGCCTGCTTTGGATTCTGTGTGTCCCTCTTTCTCTGCACTGCAACCCCCCCCCCCCCCACTGCCACTCATGCTCTGTGTTTCTCTCTCAAAAATAAACATTAAAAAAATTAAAAAAAATTAATTTGCTTGGTGATCTTAGAAATTGGGTGTGTCATTTACTAATGGGATGGATTATAAGAGTCATAAAACTATTTTTGTTTATTTGCACCTAATTGCTTTAAGTAGTCATTAGTGGACCTAATGGCATAATGCTAATTATCAACAGCACATTTAGTTAATTATCCACTGTGTATTAGAAGGTTAAGCACTGACTTTCTGAATGGATGTAAAATAGTCCTTGATAGCAAAGGACAATTAAAGAATAAATAGTGCACATTGAGTGAGGTATCTATAGATGGAGTTGAGAGTATTTCTGTTTCCTGGATTAATGCACAGATGAGCATTACTGAAGCACAGAGTTTGTGTAAAGGTAGCATTTCAAAGCTGTTCTACAGATTTTCAGGAGACATTAATGAGTACCCAGGGTAAAAGGAGCTCCAGGGTCAAATAAGTTTGAGAAAAGCTGCAGCTATTTATCCTCTTGGAGCTTCATGGGGTATACCAGCACATTAGAGGTTCTGGCCAGTCCTGCAAATAAAGAGAGAAACCTGTTCAATGCAGTGGTTCCCAAACTCCTTTGCACATGAAACTTTTCACATCATACTTGAGAGAAAAAAAGAGGTAATGGGAACCAAAACTTGTGGCCCAGGGCTTATTTCTGTTTTAGAGCAAGCTGCTGATCAAATCTTGAATTATATCAGAAAGTCATTATGTGTTGAAGACCTTGGCATTTTTTCCTAAATCTTTTTCCCTCATGCGTTGTGTTAATCAGTATCTTGAATATGTGTGTATGTATATCTAACAATTGGACATATTTTATTACAGGAATCATATATTGCTTTTCTCAGAAAGACTCTGAGCAAGTTACAGTTAGTTTACAGAAACTGGGAATTCAGGCAGGTGCATACCATGCCAATATGGAACCAGAAGATAAGACCAAGGTTCATAGAAGATGGTCAGCCAATGAAATTCAGGTTAAGTATATATCTTCAACAGCATCCTCATTAACATTTAAAAATATTTTAAGTTTATATAATTAACATAAAATGTTAAAACATTTTAGGTGGTGGTGGCCACGGTTGCATTTGGTATGGGAATTGATAAACCAGATGTGAGATTTGTTATCCATCATTCAATGAGTAAATCTATTGAAAATTATTACCAAGAGAGTGGACGTGCAGGTATGTGTAACTTCTAACCAGAGGGAACTTTTAACAAAGCTTTTCCAGAAAACACATTATATATGTTTAATAATTCTGTATTTTAAATATTTAGTAGCTAGTATTTTTTAGAACAATGAAGTCATTTTTACAGTTTTATACTTTTTTGGTACTTATGTTTGTGTGCTTATTTTACTTGTATTGGAGTGTTATGAATTGTTTCCTATGTTTTCTAAGATAATTTGATGTCTGTCTTTAACTTCTGAATTTTTAATTAGTGGCTTCAAATTGTTAACTTCAATAATTGGATTATTTATGCACATATTTTTTTTTACTAATAAAGCTGATTGTTGATAGCTCTCATTAGTTGGTTTTTCTTTTTATAATTTCAGGGCAGCTGTTACAAATTAACTTGCACATATCTGAAATTTCTAGATGTGATATATTTAGACTGTGAAGCATTGCCAGCTAATTTTATATATATTATTTTTGCATATTTTGAAATTTTCAAGTAATTATGCAATCTCAAGACTTCTCACACTACAGGTCGAGATGACATGAAGGCGGACTGTATTTTGTATTATGGCTTTGGAGATATATTCAGAATAAGTTCAATGGTGGTGATGGAAAATGTGGGACAACAGAAGCTTTATGAGATGGTGTCATACTGTCAAAACATAAGCAAGTAAGCCACATACCTTTTTATAACTTGTTATTTAAAAATAAGCACAACATGAAAGTCTGGGAAATTACTTTGGATACTTGCTCAGTAAGTAAATACACTGGTAGAATATCAAGTACAAACATGTAAAAGCAAATGTCTAAAGGGTGGGAACCAGTACGTGAACCCTCAGGATCTGCCTTAATTCCAGAAAATGTATTCTCTCTTTCTATTTGATAATCCTCCAAAACTTTCATTGGAGTTTTTTTTTGTTGTTGTTTCTTTAAGTAAAACAAGTATATTGAGATGCTGATTTTCTTTCAATTGAAGAATAATTGAAGTACAATATTGTATCTGTTTCAGGAGGACAACATAGTGATTCAGTATTCTCATATATCACAAAATGGTCACCACAATAATTCTAGTTACCCTCTGTCACCCTACAGAGTTGGTACAATATTATGGACTATACATTACATCCCCCTGTCATCTCTATTTTATTTATAACTAGAAGATTGTACCTCTTAATCCCCTTCATGTATTTCATCCATCCCCACTTTTATTGAAAATTTTGATACAAATTCACAGTGAGTTCAAGCCTTTTCTCTCTGGCACTGACATACAGCTACATGCTTTACCAGTTGTGAAAAGGTATTTATGATAGGCATTTTGAGAGCTGAGCTTTGTAACATGTACCATCTTACCAGCTGATGGGTTGATGAAATAATTGAGAGCAGGGTTAAGTTTCTGCTTACTAAATAAAATTTAAATCTAGGATGGTTTTAGTTAGAGCATATAGTTCCTTGGTGGCTTTTCAGTATTAGTCATCTTTGTACTCTTATTGCCCATCATGTAAAATGGACTCAAAATTTTTGAACTGATAAGCAGCTATCGAACAGTAACAGAAAACGTCATTTCTTCCTGTAGGTGGTACAATAATCTAGTTAAAGAAGTAAGAAAATGAAAATTTTCTTAGATATCCAATAGATATCAAGAAGCATATTTGGGGGTTTAGAGTCAAATACAAGAAACTACTAAGATACAAGAAACTGCTTTGCTATCAGGAAGATTCTTTTAATAGTTCCCAAATATTGAATCTCAAGGGAATCTCAGACAACTTCTGAAAGCAGTGTTTATCAAGTATATATGGAAAAAAAGTATGTGATAGGCAGAATAGTCTCCCAAAGATGTCTACATTCAAATTCCTGGCAACTGTAAATTAACCTTCCGTGGCAAAAGGGAATTAAGACTGCAAATGGAATTAAGGTTGCTAATGAGCTGACCTTAAAATAGGGATATAACTCTGGGTTGTTTGTGTGGATCCAGTATAATCATAAGGGTACTTAATTGTGGAATGAAGCAAGAAAGGTTAGAATGATATTCATTGGCTTTGGAGATGGAGGAAAGTGGGGCATGAGCCAAGGAATTCAGGCAGTCTCTAGGAATCAGAAAGGACAAGGAAACAGATTCTCCCCTAAAGCCTCCAGAAGAAATCCATCCCTGCTGATACTCTGATTTTAAGCCAGTAAAACCCATATCAGACTTCTCATGTATAGAAATGTAAGACAATAAATTTGTGTTAAGCCACTAGATTTGTGGTAATGTTATGACAGCAATAGGAAACTAATATAATATATAACTCTGTTTTGAAATAGGGATTCTTGGGGTGCCTGGGTGGTTCAGTCAGTTAAGTGTCTGACTTCAGCTCAGATCATGATCTCACGGTTCAGGGGTTTGAGCCCCGCATCAGGCTTTGCAATGACAGCTCAGAGCCTGGAGCCTGCTTCGGATTCTGTGTCTCCCTCTCTTTCTGCCTCTCCCCCGTTCGCACTCTGTCTTCCTCTCAAAAATAAATAAACATTAAAAAAAATAAATTAATTAAAAAAGAAATAGGAATTCTTAAAACTTACTAGGTCATTTAATAATGTATATATCAATGTGTTTGCAGGTGTCGCCGTGTATTGATAGCTCAACATTTTGATGAAGTATGGAATTCAGAAGCATGCAACAGAATGTGTGATAACTGTTGTAAAGACATTTGTGAGTTCACGTTTTTGTTTTTTTTTTAATTTTTTAAAGTTTATTTTGAGAGAGACAGAGCATGAGCAGGGGAGGGGCAGAGAGAGAGCAAGAATCCCAAGCAGGTTGTATAGAGTCAGCACAGAGCCCGGCATGGGGTTTGATCTCACAAAACTGTGAGATCATGACCTGAGCCGAAATCAAGAGTCCAATGTTTAACTGACTGAGCTACCCAGGCACCCCTGAGTTCTCTGTCTATTGAAGTACAGTTGACCCATAATGTTATATTAGTTTCAAGTATATGGCATAGAAATTTGATAAGTCTATATATTGTGCTGTGCCAGGTACCAGTGTAGCTACCATCTGTCACCATGCAATGCTATTACAGTTCCATTGACTATATTCTCTGTACTGTACCTTTCATCCCCATGACTTATTCATTCCATAACTGGAAGCTTGTACTCCCACTCCCCTTCACCCATTTTCCCCATCCCTCTACCTCCTTCCCCTGTGGCAAACATCATTTTGTTTTCTATATTTATGGGTCAGTTTTTGCTTTCTGCTTATTCCTTTATTTTTTAGATTCTACATATAAGTAAAATCCTATAGTATTTAACTTATTTCACTTAGCATAATACCCTCTCGATCCATTCATGTTTTTGCAAATGGCAAGATCTTTTATATGGCTGAGTAATATTCCATTGTGTGTATATTCCATTGTGGTAATGGACACTTGGGTTGCTACCATATCTTGGCTTTAAACATAGGATTACATCTATCTTTTCAAATTAATGTTTTTGGTTTTGGGGGGTAAATACTTGGTTGTAGAATTACTGGATCATGTGGTAGTTCCATTTTTAATTTTTTGAGGAAGCTCCATACTGTTTTCCACAGCGGCTACACCAGTTTGCATTGCCACCAACAATGCACAAGGTTCCCTTTTCTGTCCATACTTGCTAACACTTGTTTCTTATGTTGTTGATTTTGGCCGTTCTGACAGGTGTGGGGTGATATTGTGGTTTGATCACTGTGGGTTTGATTTGCATTTCCCTAATGATTAGTGAGCATCTTTTCATGTGTCTCTTGGCTATTTGTAGGTCTTCTTTGGGAGAATGTCTATTCAGGTCTTCTCATTTTCTAATTGGATTATTTTTTTGGTGTTGAGTTGTATAAGTTCTTTATATATTTTGGATACTAACACTTTATCGACTATATCATTTGCAAGTATCTTCTCTGATTCAGTAGGTTGTCTTTCAGTTTTGTCGATGATTTTCTTCACTGTCAAAGCTTTTTATTTTGTTGTGGTCCCAATAATTGTGCTTTTGTGACCCTTGCATGAGAAGACATAGCCAGAAAAATGTTGCTATGGCTAATGTTAAAGAAATTACTGTTTATGTTCTCTTCTGGCATTTTATGGTAACAGGTCTCACATTTAGGCCTTAAATCCATTTTTAGTTTGTTTTTGTGTATGTTGTAAGAAAGTGGTCCAGTTTTCCCAGTACCACTTATTGAAGAGACTATTGTATATTCTTGCATCCTTTGTCATAGATTGACCATATATATAAGCATGGGTTTATTTCTGGCCTATTCTGTTCCATTGATCTGTTTTTGTGCCAGTACATTATATTTTTAATTTTTTTTCTTAATGTTTATTTATTTTTGACAGAGAGAGAGACACAGAGACAGAGCATGAGGTGGGGAGGGGCAGAGAGAGAGGGAGACCCAGAATTTGAAGCAGGGTCCAGGCTCTGAGCTGTCAGCACAGAGCCCAACGCAGGGCCTGAACTCACAGACTGCGAGATCATGACCTGAGCCGAAGTCGGACTCTCAACCGACTGAGACACCCAGGTGCCCCAACGTTATTTTGATTATTACAAGTTTGTAGTATATCTTGAAATCTGGGATTTGAAATCTAGCTTTATTCTTCTTTCTCAAGATTTCTCTGGCTATTTGATGTCTTCGTGGTCCCATACAAATTTTAGGATTATTTCTAGTTCTGTGAAAAATGCTCTTGGTATTTTCATAGAGATTACACTGAATCTGTAGATTGGTTTGTGTAGTAGGTATTTTACCAGTATTCTTCCAATCCATGAGCATTGAGCATCTTTCCATTTGCTTTTGTAATCTTCAATTTCTTTCATCAGTGTTTTGTAGTTTTCGGAGTACAGGGTCTTTCGCCTCCTTGGTTAAGTTTATTCCTGGGTATTTTATTATGTTTGGTGCAATTGTAAATGGAATTGTGTTTTTAATTTATCTTTCTGCTACTTCATTATTAGCATATAGAAACATAGCTGATGTGTATTGTTTCCTGCAACTTTACTGAATTCATTTACTCTAATTGCTTGTAAATGCAGTCTTTAAGGTTTTCTATGTATAGTATTATGTCACCTGCGAATAGTGACATTTTAATTTATTCCTTACTAATATTGGTTTCTTTTTCTTGTCTGAATGCCGTGGCTAGGGCTTCCAGTATTATGTTGAATGAAAGTGGTGAGAGTGGACATCCTTATCTTGCTCCTGACCTTAGAGGAAAAGCTCTCAGTTTTTCACAATTGAGTGTAATTTTAGCTCTAGATACTTCATGTATGGCCTTTGTTATGTTGAGGTATGTTTCCTTTAAACCTTTGTTGAGTTTTTGTCATGAACAGATGTTGAATTTTGTCAAATGCTTTTCCCACATCTATTGAAATCATCATATGGTTTTTACTCTACCTATTGTAAAAGAGTATCACATTGATTGATTTGCAAATATTGAGACATCCATGTATCCCCAGAATAAATTCCACTTCATCCTGGTGAATGATCCTTTTAATGTATTGCTGAATGTGGTTTGCTGATATTTTGTTGAGGATTTTTGCATCTATGTGCATTGATGATAATGGCCGTAGCTTTCTTTTTAGGTGTTGTCTTTGTCTGGCTTGGCATCAGGGTAATTCTGGCCTCATGGAATGTATTTGGAAGCTTTCCTTCCTCTTCTAGTTTTTGGTATAGTTTGAGAATAGGTATTAACTCCTTTTTATATGTTTGGTAGATTTCACCTGTGAGCCCATCTGGTCTTGGACCTTTGTTGATAGTTAAAAACGTTTTTGTTTTTGTTTTTGTTTACGTAGGATCCATACCGAGTGTGGAGCCTAACACGCGGCTTGAACTCACAACCCTGAGATCAAGCCCTGGTCTGAGATCAAGAGCTGGACTCCTGAGCCAGCCAGGCTCCCCTGTTGGTAGTTTTTTTTTTAGTAATAAAAAACTTCCATATTATTACTGGTAATTGGTCTGTTCAGACTTCCATTTTCCCTTATTCACTTTTGGAAAATTGTACATTTCTAGGAATTTACCCATTTCTTCTAGGTTGTCCAATTTGTTGGCACATGATTTTTCATATTCTGTTAGAATCCTTTGTATGTGGTGTCAGTTGCTTCACTTTCATTTTGGATTTTTTTTTTTTTTTTATTTTTTTTTTTTGAGAGAATCTCAAGCAGGCTCCACACTGGGTAGAAGTCCTCTTTTGTTTTTGTTGATGAGTGGTGGGGTTAAGGTTTAGCAATTTCTTTTATCTTTCCAAAGACCCAGTTCTTAGCTTACTTGATCTTTTTCTTTGTTTAGACTCTATTTCTGATTTGATCTTCATTATTTCCTTTCTTCTATTTACCTTGGGTTTTGTTCTTTTTCTAGTTCTTTTCTTTCTAGTTCCTTTAGGTATAAAGCTAGATTGTTTATTGGAGATTTTTCTTGTCTTGAGGTAGTCGTTATAAATTTACCTCTTAAAACTGCTTTTGCTGTTTCCCAAAGATTTTGGGCAGTTGTGTTTTCATTTTCATTGTCTCCATGTATTTTTTTAATTTCTTCTTTCTTTGCTTACCTGTTGATTGTGTAGTATCATGTTGTTTAGCCTCCACATGTTTGTGTTTTTCTTGTGACTGATTTCTAGTTTCATGCTGTTGTGGTTGGAAAAGCTGCATGATATGATTTCCATCTTTTAAATTTATCGAGTTATTTTTATTTTGTCCTCTAATATGATCTGTCCTAGAGATGTGTCCCATGTGCACTGTGTATTCTGTTTTTGGATGGAATGTTCTGTCTATATCTGTTATGTCCATCCAGTCCAATGTGTCATTCAAAGACAGTTTCCTTATTGACCGACTGCCTGGATGATCCATCCATTGATGTAAGTGGTGTGTTAAAGTTCCGTACCATTATTGTATTACTATCAGTTTCTCTCTTTGGTTATGTGTGTTTTATGTATTTCGATGCTCCTATGTTGGGTGTGTAGATATGTACACTTGTTATATCTTGTTGGATTGGTACCTTTATCATTATGTAATACCCGTCTTTGACTCTTTTTACAGTCTTTGTTTTAAAGCATATTTTGTCTGATATGTGTACTGTTACTCTGGCTTTTCTTTTTGCTTCCACTTGCATGATGTTTTTCTATCTCTTCATTCTGATTCTACATGTATCTTTAGGCCTGAAGTTAATCTCTTACAGGCAAGATATAGATGGGTCTTGTTTTTAAAAAAAATTTTTTTTTTTAACATTTATTTATTTTTGAGACAGAGAGAGACAGAGCATGAGCAGGGGAGGGTCAGAGAGAGAGGGAGACACAGAATCCGAAACAGGCTCTAGGCTCTGAGCTGTCAGCCCAGAGACCGATGCGGGGCTCGAACTCATGGACCGCGAGGTCATGACCTGAGCCAAAGTGGGATGCCCAACCAACTGAGCCACCCAGGCGCCCCGGGTCTTGTTTTTTAAAAATCCATTCCACCACCCTGTATCTTTTGAGTGAAACATTTAGACCATTTACATTTAAAGTAATTATTGATAGCTAGGTACTTACTGCCATTTTGTTGATCGTTTTCTGGTTGTTTCTGTAGTTCTTCTCTGTTCTGTTCTTGCTCTCTTTGTTTGTGATTGATGACTTTCTGAGGTGTTATATTTGGCTTTCTATTTTATAATTTTTAAAATATTTTTTCACATCTTTTTGACTTTTTATTGTCTTATTTTTTTCAATCTCTATGCCGAACATGGGGTTTGAACTCACAACCCCAAGATCAAAAGTCTCACACTCTACCCACTGAGCCAGCCCAGCACCCCTAATTTTTAAATTTCTTTTTACTTTGAGTCAGCACAATGTTATATTTGTTTCAGATATACAAGATAGTGATTCAACAACTATAAGGTATGCTGTGCCCATCACAAGTGTAGTTACTGTCACCATACAACACTGTTATAGTACCATTGACTATATTCTGTATACTGTACTTTTTCCTTTTTTTTTTTTTTTAACCTATTACAGGTTTTGTGTTTATGGTTATCATGAGGTTCATATGTAACATTCTAAGTATAAAGCAGTATATATGAATATATATGCATATATATTTATATATGAATATATAAATATTATATATAATATACATATTTATATAT
>NC_064809.1:53404498-53512522 GCF_023721935.1 Panthera uncia | reverse complement strand
TATATATGAATATATAAATATTATATATAATATACATATTTATATATATATATAAATATATTCATATATATTCATATATAATATGAAAGTTTACTCACTTGATATTGGCCAACAGATCCCTTGTTCTATCCTCATTTTAAACAATTCTTTATTTTTGCTGTTTAGCTTTGAGTGCATTACCCTGTCTTCTAAATCACTGATCTGTTCTGTATCCATTAATCACTATTTGATTCCCTCTAATGAATTTTTCATTTCAGTTATTCTTCAACTCTGGTTGTTTATATTTTTCAGTTCTTTGTTGAAGTGCTGAGTTTTCCCATTCTTCAGTCCAGTGAGCACCTTTAAGATCATTACTTTAAGCTCTTCCATTAGGCATATTGCTCTTCTCTGTTTTATTGTTTTTGTGAGGTTTTGTCTTATCCTTTCATTTGGAGCATATTCCCTTGTTACGCCATCTTGCTTGACATGGTGTTTATTTCTATGAATTAGGCAGAACTGCTACTTTTCCCAAACTTGAAGGAATGCTCTTGGTGTGTGGTGGTCCTCTGTGCTGACTGTATATGCCTGGTGACTTTTGTTGGCTGGCTGGAGCTGTGGCTGGCATGGGCTGGGGGTTTCAGGGCACCCCATGGTGGGGCTGCCTTGGCGAGATGGCTAGTGCTTAAGTGGGTGTGGGCTGGGGCATTCCTGAGGCTCTTTGCAGAGACAGGTTGTCCTGGCAGGACAGCTGAAGCTGAAGTGGGTGTAGTCAGGAGTGGTTCTGGGGTTCTCCATGTAGAGGGCACCCTGGCAGGATGGCTGAAACTGAAGTGGGTGTAAGCTGGGTGTTCTGGGATGTGCAGCAGGTGCTCTGGTTGTGGCAGGTGGAACTGAGGTGTATTGTTGGCTGGAGAGGTCCCTGGGTGCTTTGTGCAGGGGGCAACCTGGCAGGGCAGCTGGTAGTTGAAAGGGCATGGGCTGTGGCAGTTGTAGGGCTCTCTGAACAGATGGTTCCCTGGAAAGAAGCTGAAGTGGGTGCAAGCCAGGGTGTCCTGGCAGGGCAGGTGGAGCTGAAAATGGGCATCTACTGGGGTGCCTTAGAAAGCTTCCTGAAGCCAAATTAGTGAGGGCCTAGAATGTTCCAAGGTGCTTTGTGCCTGCCTCAGTGTGGTGAGACAGGTGGAGCTGTAGTGAGCGTTGACCAGGACTTCCTGGTGTGCGCCACCATGGGGCTGTCTTGGTGGGACAGCTGGGGATGGTGTGGGTTAGGGGCCCAGGGCTCACTGAGGTGGTAGGTTGGTTAGGATGCCTGGACCCTGCTCCAATCTATGCTGTCAAGGTGGTGGGAGGGTGCATAAACTTGACACATATTAGATCTTCCAACCCAGAGAGAGTTGTAGCAGCTCCCCTCCCATTTAGCAGGGTTCACGGCTAGTTCCTTTATATTCTAGTTGGTCTTTTAAGCCGTGGCTTTTATTTTGTGTGTCTAAGTGCAGACGAATCTGCTCCTGGTACATTACTATTCTCCTCACTGCAGTGTGCAGCATCAGGGGTGGGGTACCCTTGGTTACCATGTCTCTCTTGGTGTTCTGTGTGGTCTTTAGTTCAGTCAGTCCTCAGTTCTTCAAGAGGAATTGCCTATAAATAGGTGTAGATTTGGTGCGCCCAGTTCAGGATCTTACTAAGTTGCCATCTTGGATTGGAACACTCCCTAGTTCATTGTTTTTAAATCTTTATAGGCTGACGTATATAGCTAGGACTACATGGGGGGAATTATTAGACGCCAAAATGGATTAAGCAAGCTGTGACTAGCATTTTCTAGATTCAAAAGTAACAACTCAAAGTTTTAAAACAAAGGCAAAAGGAAAATTGGTATGTGGATGAATGTATTTTATGTTGCTATACTGAAGTCATGTTAAATGTTTAAATGAAGGGAAAAGCTTAAATTCTTCTAAATGCTACTGCTATTTGTAAGAAAAGGCTAGTCACTAAGTCACTAATTAGGAAGAGAATTTATTGTAAAGGAGAGATTACAGTCCAATCATTTTTGATCCAGATAATGCCTAACTACTCATAAGATACTAATTTACCAGTGTTTTGGTGTTGTATTTTAACTTTTCTCATCCTGTGTGTTGTGTCCAAAGAGCGGGAATAACCAGTTCCCCCTCACAGAGTTCTGATGCCTTGGTGGGTGAAGATCACTTTAGTCTTAACTTTGCAGCTAGATAACCTTGTTTATGAGTTTATTATACTGTGTTATACTGATCACATGAATAAGAGTCTGATATGTAAATCAGGGTGCTAGAATCAATAATTAGGAATATTTAACCAGGACATTCTTGTCTCTAAATCAGTACCAAGGAAGCCATAGTTTTCAGAATATTGTTTAATGAGCACAAATTAGGTAAATACGATGAATAGACTGATTCTCTATAAATCTCTCAGGTCTGGCAGACACTAATTCCTAGAGCATACCCAAAGGCCTTCTGGTAACCAGCTGATTTTCTTTACATCACTGTAAATTAAACAATGCCTTTTATCCTTGCGCAGGGGCCATGCTAGTCTTCTCTGTATCATTCCAATTTTAGTACATGTGCTCCCGAAGCGAGCATGTAAATTCAACAATGTCTTATTGAGACTATAACTTAGTTTACTGATAGACTTGAGGAATAGCCTAATTTTGGTTCAGAACAAAATAACACATCAGTGTTTAGGGTGGGTCATGTTGAGGACTCGTTTCAAACCAGTTTAACCACTTAGACTAGCTTGTCCTTGCTGTAATTTCTAGATCTCATTTGCCTGTCTCATTATAGTGTGTGAAGTAAAGAATGTAACAGCATACTGCAGAGATCTAATCAAGATTTTGAAGCAGGCAGAGGACCTGAATGAAAAGCTAACTCCACTGAAACTGATGGATTCTTGGATGGGAAAGGGGGCAGCAAAACTGAGAGTGGCAGGCGTTGCTTCTCCCCAACTTCCTCGTGAAGACCTGGAGAAAATTATTGCACACTTTCTTCTACAGCAGTATCTTAAGTATATACAGATCCATTTCTTGTCCTTTGGTGTTGTCTTTGTTTCTCATAACGCAACAAAGCAAGTGGTTTTCCAGTTGTCTCATGTGAAACTCTTTAATGCCATATAAAATTTACCTAATAAACTTTAACAGATCATTGTATGTCAAAAAAAAATACAACTTACAGAAAGTATTTTAATTTTTCACAAGTTTCATATTCCACATATTAAAATTATTGCACTTATGGTTGTTTTTATAAATTGTAGTTTTTCTGTAATTTCTTAAAAGCTTTCTGATTGTTGGCCTTTATCTTCCACAGAGAAGACTACAGTTTTACAGCTTACGCTACCATTTCATATTTGAAAATAGGACCTAAAGCTCATCTTCTAAATAATGAGGCGCATGTTATTACCATGCAAGTAAAGAAGCCCACACAGAGTTGTTTCAAGGTAACTGACTCTTTATATAATGAAAAAATACATTAAAGCTTATGGGATACTTTAAATGGTACTGTGCTGGGTCCAGATGAACACAGGAGACAGGCAGGAATCTAGGCATGGAAGAGAGAAAACATTACCTTTGTTTTATTGTAGAAGTATTAAGTAACAATTTAAACTACTTTACCTTTTAATATAGACTAGAATTTCCAACCTTTTAGAACATGAAAAATCCATTTTAGTGTTGTCTAGTTTGTGATGCACCCTGCTCTCACAATATTGGTTGTGATCAACACTGGTTGAGAAGTCTATGTTTGTAGCAGATGTCGAAAACCAATGACTCTTATGCATGAAATACTCTCGTCTGCAAAGACATGCCATGTATCATTGTGTCTATGGATTAGGGTTTTTCTGACAGCATATCCCTTTAGGATAGGGCTCATATTTGAGTGGATATTTAAAGGTAAAAAAGAGACCACTAGACACTTAACTAAAGAGCTACTGGATATACAAGGACCAGGGGGATTGTTAATCTGAAGAAAAAATGGAACAGCTGAGTTTTGATCGGAATGTTTGCTTTGTTTTTGTTGGCAGACTGAATCATCTGAAACTTGTCATTCTGAAGGAGCTGATAAAAGGAGGGAAGAAAAAAATTCAGGTAACTTCCAGAAGTCTGCAAACATGCTTCAGCGATCTAAGAATACAGGGACTAAAAAAAGAAAAATTGATGATGCAGGAGATGAGTGTTTCTAAATTTTCCAAGAAAATAGTTATGCATGTGTACACCATTATTTTGTAGTTAAAAGTTTAAGACAGTTTTATTAATATTTTATACATATGGAACTTGCCTGAAGTATTGAAGACTTCAATATTTAAGATCATGAATTATATAAATTTACAGTATAAAACGAGAAAAGTAATTTTATTATTTTTTGAGAAAAATAATTTTAATGTAAAATATTTTTATCCCTTGATATACCTAATTGTATTCTTTTGATATTAATGTTATCATAAGGAATATTTATGTAGGCTTATTACAGAAAAGAGTGATTTCAGCTCATAACAGCTATACAATCAGAACATAAAAGGATATTAGCAAGTAAGATCTTGCTACCTCCTTAAAGTAAAATTGTAAGCTTCTTGAAACGACAATCCTCTCTGACATTTCACAATCAAAGAATGACTTTGGTATACCAGACCAAGTTGTCAGCTAAGTAGATAAAGTAGCTAAATCTGCTCCAAAGCAGTTACACAGAAATGATTAACTTAAATCCTTACATTTACATAAGTGGTCAATTTGTGTTGGAAAAAAAAAAATCTGTAAATTATTTGATCTTTACCATTTTACTTCTATTTTAATACTTTCCCACTACTCTCATTATGACTTCTGTATTCTTAACTTCATTAAATCCATGTGGTCGTTTACCTTATTGTGACTTTCTTGTGTTACTTGGAACTTTATGTAATTCTTGAAATGCCTTTTTAAATCAAAATAATGTATATCAATATTTGGATCTAGCAGACCTTCTTCATATGATGAAAGATCCATATGATTTAAAATTAAGACAGCTCCCATCATTCTCCCATTCTGCATGACGACTTTGATGTGTTCTTGTCCTTTGGTACATCTCAGCATTAATTCATGATCTGAACCTCAGCCCCATGTATGGTATTTTCCTGGTAGTACAACCTATATACAGAGATAATAAAGTTATTCTAATGAGTACCAAAAAGGAAGCATAATATGCAGTTACACTGTGTTATTTTAGGATGACTAGCACAAAAATCTATTCACAAAATTTTATAGCTAAAAGTGTCATTCATTGGAGAGGGTCCCACAGAAAACATTTGAATGACATTACATTTATTGTTCAGATGACACTACCACACAATCTATATGAAAATTAAAAATATGTAGTAAATTAAATATGTAGGATCTGGACTATATATTAGAGTCATGACTTAAATATTTAATAAGGAACTGAGTTATATCTTGCATGGGCAAATTATTTAACCTCCTTAAACCTTGTGTGTATTACTCATCATTAAATTACCAAAAAAAAAAAAAAAAACAAACAAAAAAAACCAAAAAAAAACCTACCTCAGAATAATGTAAAGATGAGTAAATAATAAGTATGGCAAAGTACCTGGTTCATTCTTAAGTACAGTAGCTATCACCCTTAAAAAGTGAGACTGAATCCCAAATAAATGTAAAAATGCACTAATGGGAAACAACTCCAGAAGAGATTTTTTCTCCCTTAAGACCAGCATTAATACCAGGTTTCATTTGCAAGAAATGAGAAAACATGTCATTTTTCTAAAATGATTAAAACCATGTAAATTCTTATTCAATGAGAAAATCAGGTAATTAGTTACAAGACTCACAAGCAGAAAAAGGTACTAATTTGCTTATCTATTTTACCTTATAGTTGAAAAATGTTACATGAGCAAAAAGTTCAAAGCTGAAGTCCATGTCAGTAGATTGTCCTAAAGTAGCTGCAGCCATGCACTTGGCTGCGTACCACCCCATCTGTCTAGCCTGGGTCCACAGTCTCATCTGAAATGAAAAATGTTATGAGATATAATTTTCAATGTCCTTACTTAAAAAATGCTAGCACCTTAACCTGACAAAAATTCCTTAAAAGGGGTTCAATATTGACAGTCCTTGAGATTGGTTAGATCTAGCTAGCCAGATGACTAGTTAGATTATGTTTGCCATGGAAGCAATCACCAGTCCACACTAACCAAAACTGACTTGGCTATTTGAGAATTCTATCCAAATTACTGCCCTAAAATTAAAGGATAATACCAACTCTATATGTTTCAATAAATTCTCTATCAAAAATAACTAAAATATTTGAGGCTATACTAGGTAAGAATAACGCTAATAACCAGTCTCCCCTTGCAGAGTAAGTTTATCACACAAGAAATGACAAAGTATCACTGAAATATATGTCCCTTTTCCTAATCCTTAGATTTTTAATCCTTAGATTAAGGCTTCCAATGCAGTTAAACCTCAATGGTCACGCAGACCGATAATACTAGTTGGTGTCTAGTCTCAGGAAATCTTACCAGATTTCAGCAACCCATGTTGGGAATACATTTTTAATTCTTCCCTTTAAAACATCATTAATTTCTCCTCTACAGTATTTTTATTATATTTCTACCAAGTTTTGTGAATCCCTGATAGAACACTGGCCCTGAGAGTCAAGAGATTTATTTTATTTTTTTAAATGTGGGGCTTGAACTCACAACCCTGAGATCAAGGCCTGAGCGGAGATCAAGAGTCAGATGCTTAACTGACTAAGCCACGCAGGCACCCCAGGAGTTAAGAGATTTAAATGTCAACTTTTTTACATATTTAATTTTTATATTTTTATTTAATTAACTGAGCCTTGATTTCTTCACTTAAAACATAAATGTATCCCATCTATTAAATGAGAATTAAATAAGCTAAGCAATTAGTTTCTTTATAACTGTGTGTGACTAATGTTCTTTCATATGCAAAAATACCACAGTCACAGATAGGATTTTCATTTCTGGTAGAAGTGATAATTTTTTTTTTTTTTTAATTCAGTCTCGTATGTAAACAAGGTAGGTGTGATGAAATCATAGCCTCCCTATGGTAAGGGAGCAGAGTAAACAGAGCACAGTACTAGAAAATGGCTAATAGAAGTGGCTTGCAGTATAACACTGCCTGGACTGTTACCAAATGTATTCTAGCCTCAAAGTCCCTTCACTTTGTGTCTTGGACTATGTAAAACAAATTATTTAGTGTACTTATTTATTGCTTCTGCAAATTAAGAGACAAGGTCTATTAGATTCACTCAAAACAGACACCTGTTTATTTTTGGATATTGCCTATAGCAGAATATGACACATTAAGGATATAATTTATTCTAGAGGGTTTAAAATGTTAAAAAAAATCCCACAACCCCCAACTCCTAATTGAGAGTTGATGACAGATATACCATAGAAGTGACACAGAATGACTCCAGAGGAAACTGAAAACAACCTAGCACTTTAGAAACAGGCTGAAAGCACTCTTATATGATTGTTAGCCCTGCTGTAGGTAAAAACACACAAAGTAATGAAGCTGCCTCTTAAAATACATCTAGTTCTTCATGACTTCATGCTCCATGGTTGATCTGAAGGAGTGATATCCCAACCTTTGGAGCTGGTCTTTTACCAACTGTTGCCTGGTTCATTTATCTGTGTCTCTACTCCCCCTGAGACAACCTCACCTATGACCACAGTTTGAGTATCTCTTCAAGGATTTCTGCTCCACCATTAGGAGGGCGGCAACACTGTGAGGGCAGGAGGAAGTCTACATCCAGTTGAATGGACGTGTTCAGCTGAGGAAGGCTGTTTACTATCGGAAATTTTTTCAATCCTAATTCCCCAGGGACAGAGTAGGGTAATCAGGGTCCCATAGGATCATCATTTATCAACTTGGTTTATACCTCAGTAATTATTTATTAATCTAAAGCTGTGCTGTCCAGTCTGGCAGACGCTAAATACATGTAGCTATTTAAACTCAAGTGCTCAATAGAGATACGTAGTTAGTGACTACCTGACTGGACACTGCAAAGGTACAGAACATTTCTGTCATCGCATAAAGTTCCATTGGACAGTGCTGGTAAGTATCTGAAAATGACAAGCAAAGTAATAGCCCATAATTCTTAAACTACTGTTCCATCACTATATAATAACTTACCGAAAGGGAAAAATTCTTTGTCACAAAAAACGCTATGACAGTTTCTTACTTAAAGTAAAGAAGTTGGAAAACCAGATATTTAGATTTGCTGGTAGCAACTCCTTTACCGTCAGATGGAATCTCTGATATGAAGATGTGATCCTGGATGCTGGCTTACCTGCTGCCACACTGGGCTGGGCTGCCATGATGCAGTGCAGATGTCACCTGCAGCATAGATATCAGAGAGAGACGTGTGCATGTGATCATCCACTTTCAGGCCACCATCCTCGCCTACATCAAACTAAACAATGTTCATATGAGAACACATGGGAAGAAAAGTGAAAGATGGCTTTGTCATTCTAAAGTAAAAGAACAAGTCACATTTATACACCACATTTATACACCTTGGTATGCTGATCTTTAATGAGAAAGTAAAAAATAGCTGCAAGTTTAGATAACTCAGCTCAATTTCCAGGGAATCAAAATGCTACTAAGACAGACCAACTCAAAAATTCTTAGACTTTCAACATCAAGAACACTTAGTAACCATATGAGTACCCCACTCATAATTACAATATTCCTGTTTTGTGAGCTTCAAATGCTAAAAGGCAAAAAAAGACAAGATAGTTTCTCTAAAAGAAATCACTTGTGAATCCATAGGTGTCAGTCTCTTAACCTTTAGACAAATGAACTGTGCATTATGTCCCATCAACGATGACATCTATGCTGGGGTGTTAGCTGCTTAAGGACTTTAGGCAGTAAGGAATAACTGCAAATCCAAACATGAATATGACCCAAATTGTTTTCACCTTCCTTAAGTTACAGTTTTACACTAAAGCAAGGAACAGTTATTTATGCTTGGGAGTTAGAAATCTTATAAATACAGTATTTTAAAAATATTCACAGCAGGACATAAAAAAACTTCACCTTACATTGTTGCCACAGAGAAAAGGTTCTATATTTGGAGTAACTTCTGTAGCACCGACCATGAAATTGCAGCTGTATATCTTTTCATTGGTCAATTATGTAGGCCATACCTCTAAAAACAAAAATACAAACCAAACTTTATTCTCAAATGTAATCACCACCAGCTATCTATAGCATTTCGTGATAATGCATAGAAGAAAGAAAGAAAAAGGCGAGAGAGGACTTTAAAACAACACCCCTTGAGGGGCACCTGGCTGGCTCAGTCAGTAAAGCATACGGCTCTTAATCTTGGGGAGATGAGTTCGAGCCCCACGTTCACTGTAGTTTAAGAAAAAAAAAAGACCTAAATAATGTCTATAAGGCACATTTGCTAAAACAATTGTAATGCAATCAATATTATCTCCTTGTTTTGGGAATAATTACAAAATAGGGCATTCTAAACATTTTTCCTTCAAATTTAAGCATAGAACTTCTAACAAAGTAAATTTAAATTGATAATTACCTTATAAATTATTTAAAAATATTAATATATTATACTCCATTATTTAGGTTGCAAATCACATATTCCCAAAGTACAGTAATGAATATGTGTATAAAGAAAGTTATAACCTTCAGCTCAGTCATTACATCTGGGATAGTGCACAATGGAAAGAACACAGAACATGAGCATGAACTAAAAAACAAAAATTATCACCCAAAACTAAAACTGAAATAGGTAGTAATAAAACACTGTAACTATTTTCTGGTTTATGGATCATAAAACAAACCTCTTCTATAATTTAGAACTTAACACTCTAAGTGGAATACTTTGATTCAAATATAGAAAAATCTAAGAAATATTCATGTTCCTTTTCCATGACCCAACCTCAGAATGTTACCTGAGCACTGTCTGTATCCTGGGTTCCTGATACAAAAGGATTTCCTTCATGTATCAATTTTGCTTTAGCTCCAGCACAAAAAGTTCTTATACACATACTGACTGCCATCTCCTGTTACAGTGCACTGTAAAAACATAGAGCCATGAAGAAGAGAGGAGAAATATATTTATACATGGGTAGAATTTCATTTTAAATAAAAAATTCATTAAGACAAAAGCAAAAAAAAAATACATTAAGGTTGCCTTTTGTGATACTCAATACTTTGTTATAGCAATTGAAAATCAAAGTAAACCTGAGAACCTATTATCCAATCCAGTGAGTCACCATCATTTTAGGTCCATGAACCATTTTGGGAATCTGGTGAAAACTAATCTTTCTCTCTTGGAGAAAAAAGGTACACTCACACCAGATTTTGCATAAAACTTAGGTAATCTCATGATATTCAGGAAGGCATGTTGACCTCAGGTTAAAAAAAATTTAAAATTCAGCATTCTGGGGGCGCCCAGGTGGCTCAGTTGATTAAGCAGCTGACTTTGGCTTAGGTCGTGATTTCTGCGATTTTTGAGTTCATGCCCCGTGTCGGGCTCTGTGCTGACAGCTCAGCACCTGGAGCCTGCTTAGGATTCTGTGTCTCCCTTCCTCTCTGTTCGCCCCCCCCCCCCCCCCCCCCCCCCCCCCCCCCCCCGCCCCAACTTGCACTCTCTCTCTCAAAAATAAATAAATGTTAAAATTAAAATAAAGAAATAAATAAAATTTGAGCATTCTGATATTATACCTGGGGCAGGCCTTATTGAGAATTTCTGATCTCAATGGGAGTTACTAAGATCTAGTAATTCTAATCATATCATACCTTAATGTCTGCCATGGGTACAGGGGAGTAAAGTGTGGTAGAAAAGGTTACAATATGTCTTAGTATAAAAACATTGGAAGTACTAAAACAGTATTTATATTCTTCTTAAGTACAAATAACAATCACTTTACCAGCAAACATGCTCCTTGATATTTTCATATAAGTGTAAAGTGTGTTAACCTTAAATCCTAGCATATACTGTTTTAGGGTTATTTAATTTTTTATGTTTATTTATTTTGAGAAAGAGAGGGATAGAGGGCAAGCAGGGGAGAGGCAGAGAGAGAATCCCAAAGAGGCTCACACTGTTGGTGCAGAGTCCGAGGCAGGGCTCGATCCCACGAACCGTAAGATCATAACCTGAGCCGAAACCAAGAGTCGGATGCTTAACTGACTAACAGGCACCCTTATATTAAATTTTAATATCATTGAGGCTAAAAATACACATTCAAGATCCACTGTTTTTGTTCCTTAATATCAAATGAAAACCTACATATAAGTAGTAGCTTTTAGAAAAGCATACATGCATACACACACACACACCCACATACAACTATGAGAGATGCCAGACTGGTGGAGTGGGAGTGGTTTACAGGTTAACATTGTGCCATGTTATAAAATATGGCAAATCATAAGACAGCACTTGATACCCACTGAGCCATTCATTATCCATTTAACTCTTTAGCTGCATTGCAAATACATAAGGCCAATAATTCAATACAGTATACTGCACATAGAAATTCTGTATGTCTTCCTGCAGATAATGTGTTAGAATTTTATCTGATCAACAGTAGTTACAGACACTGACCAAATTTAAAAAATAATTTACATTTGGCTACTGTAAAAACAAACATTCTTTTCATTGGTTAATGTTAAATTTTTGCAAGTAGACACGAAGATAAAAAAATCTCTAATTCATTAAAGAATATTCAGGACATTTAAATAAGAGAATACAGACATGATCTCATGTAGGACACTTCAAATGGTAATGGGTGGCACTCTGATTTATTCAAAGGTGCTAATATAACTGCCTCACAATTTATCAGCATACATTTGTGCCCACCTCAGTTTGCAAATTAAATGACATGGATGTCCTAGGCGATATGTACCACTATGAGTATTAGAAATTTATTCTGGTTTGGGATTCAGAGTTTTAATGTTTTTCTCCGAAAAGTTAGTACTTTTTATTTTTTCCTATCAAGTTATTTGTGTTTCAAATGTGTTACCTACCCGTTTTCTCGGGAGAACTCCCACATTAGAGTTGCTGTAGAGAAACAACTACAAACTCTACTACTCATCTTACGTAAGGCTCACCTGAGGATATTGTTTCTCATCTGACAACACCTTTCTTCCGACTGCCTTATTCATTCCCACATCCAATGGGTTACTGAGTCCTGCTGAGTTTATAGTAAAAATCTCATTCATATCTGGGCCATTCTTTCCAACTACACTGTCCTTGTCTTCATTCAGGTCTTCTATCATTTTGGACTATTGCAACCACCTTCTGGTTTGATTGCTGGCCACTATCACTCACTCCATCCCGCTTCATCCTCAACATTGCCATCTATCTTCCTAAAAATATATTACCATCCTTGCCTTCATGTAAATTCTCTTTATTTCTCCACTGACGGTAAAATAAATTTCTTGGCATGATGTAAACAGCTCTTCACAGTCCTATTTGTTTGCCCTAGTCTGCCAATCTCCTCTCCTTATCTCTACCACAGACAGTACCTCTGACGTTACTCTTCCACGTGCTGCTTTTCTTTGGGTCTTTGAACAAGCAACCTCCTTTTCCTACAATGTCCTTAATTAAGAACTCTTAATTCACCCACCTTTTAAACCCAGTTCAAATATTTTCTCCTTCTGTGAGGTCCTCCAAAATCCCTAGTATCAGAGCTTTGATAATATTTCAGTGACTGTGCTTTCACATGTACATATAATTAATACATGTGCATGTCTATATTCCCTATTACAATGAGACCTCCCAGGCCAAGTTCACTGTAATGTTCCTGTTGTATCCCAGCACTTCTGCAGTGCCTAGAACATAGTAGACACTATATAAATGTTAATGCTAATTTGAAATGTAAAACCTAAAATGCTAAATCCAACTAATTATATAATCCCAATAAACTCTCAAAAAGTATAAATTTTTCTAATGAAACCAATGTTACTAAGCTTTATATACTAGGGGCCTTAGTAATGGTGGGGGTACAGATGGGGTCAAAAGAAAGCAGGCAAAAGCTCATCAAGATTGAACAATGGTGGGGGGGATGCCTAAGTGGTTCAGTCGGTTGAGCGGCCGACTTCAACTCAGGTCATGATCTCCCAGTTCATGGGTTCCAGACCTGTGTCCGGCTCTGTGCCGACAGTGTAGAGCCTGGAGCCTGCTTCGGGTTCTGTGTCTCCCTCTCTCTCTGCCCCTCCCCCGCTCACACTCTGTCTCTCTCTCTCTCAAAAATAAATAAAACATTAAAAAAATATATTAAAAAATGACCGAACAATGGGCTGTCACTAAAAATCCTTTTTTTTTTTTTTTTTAAATGTTTGTTTGAGAGAGACAGAGAACAAATGTGGGAGGAGCACAGAGGGAGAGAGAATCCCAAGCAGGCTCCATAGTGTCAACGCAGAGCCAGATGCAGGGCTCAAACCCACGAACCGTAAGATCATGAGCTGAGCCAAAATCAAGAGTCCTACGTGTAACTGAGCCACCCAGGCATCCCAAGAAAAAAATCCTCTTACATGTTCCTTACTCTTCAGTTCCTTTATTTTGGATTCTATAACCTTAATGTTGGGAAAGCAATTTTCTAACATGGTTTTCTGTCGCTCTTCAACATCAAATTCCTCCAATACTTCAGAAACCCATATTAGATCAAAAAGGTAAAAAAATGTATGTTTTTAAAAAATATTTCCTTTTAAGAATTTTAATAAAAATATTTTTATTTGTATACACTACTTACTTCATGTTCATAAAACAAGAAGGTCAGCTAATTGCACTATATGCAGTGAAAAGTAGGCAAAGTCCACATTTTAAGACTTGAATTCAAGTCAGCCAAGTCACTGCACATTAGTTTCCTAGCCTGGAAAATGAGGGCTAACTCTACTTACTTCTGCATACTTGAACCACATAGAATAGACAAGAATAGCTTGTCTATTTCCATATCCTTACAGTTTTCTCTGTCCACTTACTAGCTAACTTTATTGTGATCTAGTCTTTGGACTCTTTCCTGCTGTCCAAAACCATGAGCATCCTCTTGGGTTCACTTTTCTTCCTATGCAGCCAAGACTCCGTTGTAGATCATTTCATGTTTTGCCCAAACTTTTACTTCCTTGCTCTCTTATCTTTAACCATTAACTACCCTAAAACTCCTAATCACAGATTGAACTACCTGCTTTCTCCAGTCCTATATTCAGTGTGTGGTGGAAGGACCACACCTTGCAGACTGGCATTTGACTTCAGCTGTCCATCAAATACTACTTGGAAGACCTACCTACTCCATGGCCCTAGCAGTTCTCAACCTTTCAGTCTCAAGACCCCTTTACACTCTTAAAATGACCGAGGACTCCAAAGAACTTTTGTCTGTGTGAGTTAAACCCAGTGATATTTGCCACATTAAAATTAAAACTAAGAAAAAATTAAAATATTTAATTCACTTAAAAGAATAATAAATCCAATACATGTTAAACAGATATAATATCCTTTTAATAAAAAATAATACTTTTTTTCCAAAACAAATTGAGAAGAATAGCACTTTTACATTTTTGCAAGTTTATTTTTTTAATTTTTTAAAAATGTTTTTATTTATTTTTGAGAGAAAGAGAGAGACAGAGCATGAACAGGGGAGGGGCAGAGGGAGAGGGAGACACGGAATCTGAAGCAGGCCCCAGGCTGAGCTGTCAGCACAGAGCCCGACATGGAGTTCAAACTCAAGAACTGTAGATCATGCAGACGTTTAACCGACTGAGCCACCCAGCCACCCCTGAAAATTTCTTTAATGTCTGGTCTTAGAACTGCTTCTGCATTCAAACTATTACAATATGTTAATCTGGCTGAAGTATCTGAAGACAGTTCACCCTCACACAGATATGCAGCCTTTTCAGAGAACTGTATATTCTACTTTGATATTACACTAACACGTGTGGTTTCTTAAAGATTAGTTGCAATGTAGAATTTGAAACCATATCAAAGAATTTTTCATATTCTGTTCTTGTGAAAGCCATTGGTCTATCCTGAACTTTAAATGGATCTTGTAACATCACATTTGTCATCTGGACAATATTGGTTCACTAAGTTTTATAGAGATCTTCCAAATGTTAACAAATTTCAAATCACTACATTATCAAAAAAACACATTCATTATTATCACCAACAATCTCATCAGAAAATTCTTCAAGTTTCATGAGGCTCACAGTGAAGAATATGAGTTTTCCAAAATTCTGATTTTGGCTTGAAAACTCTGATTTTGTCATATTGGCTCAAATACCATCAACTGTATTCCTTATTTACTTAAACTATCTTATATGCCAGTATATACTCTGGGAAAACAAAACCATTTTCGTATTAGCTTCGAAAGAATTTAGAGGCTTAACTTACCATTTTTTTCCATCATTTTCCTTCAGCTACAACCTTTTTCTTTTTCACTTTAAACTTCTTGAAAGAATTTTCTTAAATCATCCTCCACTTCAACTCCACCATTTTCTATTTCTTTCACTACTATACCGTTAAAACTGAGCATGTTCAACCAAAAAACTATTAGAATGAATAAATTAATTCAGTAAGTTCCAGAGAACGAAATGACATACAGAAATTGGTCTAGTTTCTATACGTTAATAACAAGCTATCAGAAAGAGAAATTAAGAAAACAATCCCATTTACAACTACATCATACAGAATAAAATACCTAGGAATATATTTAACCAAAGAGACAAAGAGACCTGTACACTGAAAACTATAAGCCACTGATGAAAAAACTTAAGAAGATATACATAAATGGAAAGATCTATCATGCTCATGGTTTGGAAAAATTAATATGTTAACATGTCCATACTTCTCAAAGCTATCTACAGATTCAATACAATCCCCACCAAAATACCAACAGCATTTTTCAAAGAACTGGAACAAAATCCTAAAATTTGTATGAAGCCACAAAAAGACCCTGAATAGTCAAAGCAATCTTGAGAAAGAACAGAGTGGGAGGTATTATGCTCCCTGATTTCAAACCATACTACCAAGCTATAGTAATCAAAACGGTATGGTCCTGGCATAAAAAAATGGACACACAGATTAATGAAATGAAACAGACAGCCCACATATAAGCCCACACATAGATGGCCAACTAGTCTATGACAAAGGAGGTAAGAATATACAATGGAAAATTGTCTTGGGAAAACTGGACAGCTTATATGCCGAAGAATGAAACTAGACCACTATCTTATACCATATACAAAAATAAATTCAAAATGGATTAAAGACTTGAATATAAGATGTGAAACCATAACATTCCTAGAAGAAAACATAGGCAGTAAGCTCTCTGACACCAGTCTTAGCAATATTTTTTGAACCATTTTCCTCAGGCAAAGTAAAATGAAATGACATAAAACTAAAAGGCTTTTGTGGAGAGAAGGAAACCATCAACAAAACGAAAAGGTAACCTGAATGGGAGAGAATATTTGCAAATCACACATGCAATAATGGGTTAATATCCAAAATATATTTAAAAAACTTATACAACTGAATAAAAAAAACTCAATTAAAAAAATGGGTAGATTGAACATTTTTTCCAAAAACATACACATGGCCAACACACGTCGACACATGAAAACATGCTCAACATCACTAATCATCAGGGAAATGCAAATCAAAACCACAATGAGATACCACCTCACACCTGTCAGATTGGCTGTAATTAGAAAGATAAGAAGTCACAAGTGTTGGTGAGGATGCAGAGAAAAGGGAACAGTCATGGTGGGAATATAAAGTGGTGTAGCCACTAAGGAAAACACTATGGAGTTTCCTCAGAAAATTAAAAATAGAACTACTATATGATCCAGGAATTCCACTTCTGGGTATTTATCCAAAGAGAACAAAAACACCAACTGAAAGAGATATACGCACTGCTATGTTCACTGCAGCAGTATTTACAATAGCCAAGGTAGGTGAGAAACCTAAGTGTTCACTGATAGACGAATGGATAAAGAAGATGTGGCATATGTATATAAATATTCAATGAAATACTATTCAGTCATAAGATAAATGAAATCTTTACATTTGTGACAACATGAATGGACCCAGAGGGTATTATGTCAAGAGAAATAAGTCAGAGAAAGACAAATACCATATGATTTCAATATCTGTGGAATCTAAAAACAAACAACAGACTCAAAGATACAGGAAACAAACAAACTCTGGTTACCAGAGTGGGAAGGGGTTGGGGGGTAGGGGGTGGGAGTGGCCAAAACAAAAATTAAGAAGAACTAACTTCCAGTTATAAAACAAATAAGTCATAAGGATGCAATACACAGCACAGGGAATATAGTCAATAATAGTATAATAACTTTGTATAGTGATAGAGGGTAACTATGCCTATTGAGGTGATCACTTCATAATGCATAAAAATATCCAATCACTACAATGTACACCTCAGTAAGAGAATATTGTATGTCAATATTCAATAAAGAAAAAAACCCTGAGGGGGTGCCTGGGTGGCTCAGCTGGTTAAGCATCTGACTTCAGCGCAGGTTATGATCTCATGGTTTGTGAGTTAGAGCCCCGTGTCAGGCTCTGTGCTGACAGCTCAGAGCTTGGAGCCTGCTTCAGATTCTGTGTGTCCCCCTCTCTCCGCTCCTCCTCTGTTTGTACTCTGTCTCTTTCTCTCTCAAAAATAAATAAATATTAAAAAAGAAAAAAAAAAAACCAAAACCCTGAGGCATCTTCCATTCACCTATACATCCTTAAAACCCACCAGATTCTTTTTTAATATCATCTTATTTGAACTTTCTATAATACTTGATAATATTACCACTCTCTCCATCTTTCTTTTCTGTATATATTCTGCAATTTATTTACCTACTTTCTCTTTTCATTGCTACATCTAGCTCTCAAACCTTTTTTTTAAAGTAATCCTGCCACTCAACATGGTGCTCAACCTCAGGACCTTGAGATCAAGAGTCGCATACGCTACAGAATGAGCCAGCCAGACACCCCTCAAACTTCTTTGTACTACTAAAATCACCTTTCAACTGGCCTTCCAGTCTCATTTTAACCCCTCCCCCAAGTGCATTGTAACTAATGATCTTTCAAAATGTATTTGATCACATTAGGCCACTGCTCAAAATCATCTCATTACTCGTAAGTTCTTGTTACATTTTCATCAAGGCTTATAAGACCCTTCATGTTCTGGTCTCTGCCAACCTTCCCAGCTTCATCTCTGATCACCTCCCAAGCACCATGTTCTTTAAGCTTTGCTGCTCTCAGTACTGCCATGCTTTCCACCTAAGATTATATCCTCGCCTCCCTTTGAACCATCTAATTCTTCTTGTCCACCTGGTGAACTTTTACTCATTTTCTACACTGAGACAAAAGGATACCTCTCCCCTAATTCATGCCCTACCAACTCCACTGATATCCTTAAGCTGGCAAACACATTGATGAAATGATTTATTTACATGTCTCTTCCACTAGCCTGTGAATCCCTAAAAAGGAAATACAAGGCTCTGTTTATAATTGACTAACCAGCCCTTAGTACAGTACCTGGATAACAGGTGTTTACTTCGTGAAAAAACGGAAAATAGACACCTAGGATTGAAAGTGTGAAAACAACTCTCGAATTTCCTGCACTACTTCTGTGACTTCAATGATTGCTTATGTTTACTTTATATCCACAAAATAGTCCTTTTTGGAATGTATATATGTATATATTTGGTCTGATTATTCACTATAATCAGAAAACTATTCCCCAGCTGCATCTATTCCCTTGTTGGTTGTTTTATAAAACATTACTGGAGATGAAATCTCTTCTATCTTGGAAATTCAAAGTATAGGAAACAACATGAGTTTATCAATTATTTACGATAAACTAAGGCTCTGGCATCTACCTGGAAGCTGAACTCAATCAGCTAATTAAGAAAGGAGGCTGAATGTTCTGACCAAGTACTTAATCAGTTTTAAACCCTCTTGTCTGCTCAGGTTAACTATCACCACAGTCTGGTTCACTCAGCTTTGGGGTCCTCCCAACAACTTGTCCCCACTTCTCCCTGAGCCTAAGGCGAACCTTGCGAGGTACTAAGAATTTCGCTCAAGGGCCACTACGCAGTCTCTAATAACTGAGAAGAAGAAGGAGTGCAGGGGGCGGGAGAAAAGGCAGCGGCTATAGAGGAATCTGGAACGAGGACTTGGGGAGAGGCGGGAGGATGCCTTGATCGCCACCACCTGAGCCGGGGAAGAGGCGGAACTGTCTGCGGGTCAGCTTACCTGCTTAGCACCGGTGACACCCGCGATGCCACCTCCAACCACCACAAATTTCCCCGCCTCGAGAGAGGGTGTCCTGCCTCCATGAGGTCAGACTCCTAGTGGTTTACTGACCGCGGGTTGCCCAAGCCGGATAGTTTGTACTCACAGGGCTGGAGCAAAGCTGGGCGGCTACTTCCGGTGCCTGTGCCTTATCGTGAAACTCTGAGCTACGGGTACCCAGTAGCTCACACTTAATTCCTTGCGTATCCGCTTCCGGCTGCGATTCGGAAGTGCAGAGACATCTCTGATTCCGGGGTTTCATTTTACTGTTTCTACCCCTGACTGGTTTCTCCACGTTGATTTGATAAAGAGAAGAAGAAGGGGAAGGGGAAAAAGAACTTAAAACAAAGCAAAGAAGACGGGTCGCCAAGAGAAGCTTGCAAATTGTCTAAACACAAACCAGAGTTCTCACAGGACAGAGCACTCTCAGAATAAATGAACTGCCCTGAAGTTTTCACTATTCATTCCTGCGAGAAATTTGGCATAGGGACAGCTCTTAAACTCTTAATGACGTAGGCAGTATCATCCTTCCCTACATTTCGCCTAGCAATCCAAGGTTGTGTATTTTGGAAGCATATTATTCATGACATATTAAAGCAAAGCAATACTAGTGAATTGCTCTCAGAAGTTATTTCCGTTTACAGTTTTGACCTTGGCTAAAATTTCCAGTACTATAGTGAGTTGCTCGCCATTTTGTCAAAATAAATTAACGTTCCTCCCAATTTTCCAGTAAATAGCATGTGTGAAGTCTGAATTAAATATTCCCAATCTTAATTTTACTGCTAGCACCTTTCTGTGGTATTCATTTGTTTTGAGAAGTGGCTAATTTTTAAAAAAAAAAAATTTTTACCATATGCACATTATTAGAGTATTCACTATTTTCATTATTTACTCTTGCGTTTGCTATCTCATATAATATTTTCCCTTGGGTTGTATTATAATATTAAGAGGGTACAATTTCTCTAGCTCACTCTAAAACTGGTAATTAGAACCCCCGTTTGATTCTTTGAACTCTGGAAATAACCATTCTATATAAACAGGAAAACCTACCATGTAATTACTGATATTTACTGATAACCTAACAATTACTATGCTTTGATTTAATAAACTTAATAGTAGGCAGTTCAATAATGATTCTAATTCCCACTACTAGCTTAGACAACGAAACAAAATATTTATAGGAGGAACTAGTTATTTTAAGCCATTGCAATCCAGTCTTGTTTACTTCTGTAGCTTCTTATTTTCACATAATCTCACTCACACTGTGCTCTAACTAGATTGAACTATGCTGGCAGCACCCAGGATATGGCATGTTCTTTCGGTTGTTTTTTTTTAATTTTCAAACGTTCGCTTGCTTGCTTATTTATTTATTTAATTAATTTTTGAGAGAGACAGAAAGAATCTTAAGCAGGCTTCACACTGAGCATGGGCTTGTAGGGCTCACTCCCAAGACCATGGGATTGTGACACCAGCAGAAATCAAGAGATGGACGCTCAGCTGACTGGGCCACCCAGGTGCCCCTGGTTTGTTCTTTCTTATCTGAGCATTTGCACATAACATTTTCTGTGATGCTCTTCCTCCAACTAATTTTCCCTAGCTAAATCCTCACTGACCTTTGGTTTCAAGAAGCCATCACCTTCCCTAAGAATCTTTATTGAATATCCTTAAGACTGAGCTAGGTGTCCTCTCTATATTTTCCAATAGCACCTTGTCATTCGCTGAATTTAGATTCATATCACCTTATTTTAAAACTACCTACTACCTCTCCTGACTCCCATGCGCCACCCACATAAACTCCTTAATCTCAGGGATTATTAGTCTCCCTTTGTATCCTCAATTTTTAATTAGTAATGAGTGCTTAATATAAATGTCCTGAATGAACATGTAATTAGGTGGAGCATGGGACTGCCTGGAAGTTCCCTCAAGACCTTTCATTCATTTTCCAAGGTTAAGGTCTTCCTGTATATTATGAAAGCTACTCCCCCTTTAGGATGGGCAAAGAGAAGAATAGACTGGAACTCAAGTTCCCAGAGGAAATGGAGAAAGGCCACTGGGATGAAATTATTGTTTAATTATTTTGATGTTTAACTTTTTCCATTTTGATGTGTAAGGCAACATTTTAACATCAGCTACATTGAAGATAAGAGAAATTCAGGTTGTTTTCTAATAAATAAATAGAATATTTCCCACAGCTGGTTATTATACTAAGGGAAAAGTAAGGAACAACACTTTATATTTATACTTTTTGTTTATTGAAACCCCTTGTAATTCCTATAACACAAGTGAAGGTATAAAGAAGCGTATTTTCCTGAAAATGAAAACAAAAGACTAAATTATGGCATCAAATAGATGTGGCTAATTCATTTTAGCTGATATAAAATATTGACATTATAATTAGGTTGTATTAAGGGGTGCCTGGGTGGCTCAGTCGGTTAAGCGTCCGACTTTGGCTCAGGTCCTGATCTCACAGTTTGTGAGTTTGAGACCCGCGTGGGGCTCTGTGTTGACAGCTCAGAGCCTGGAGACTGCTTTGGATTCTGTGTCTCGTTCTCTCTCTGCTCCTACCCTGCTTGTGCTCTGTCTCTCAAAAAATAAATAAACGTAAAAAAAATTTTTTTAGCATTAGATTGTATCAAATAATTTTATGTATTTTAGAAAGAAAAAAAATTATGTTGTATACAAGACAGATTTATATGAAAGTTTAAGTAAATTTATCCTTTTTAGTCTGGAAAATACTTTCAAGTTTACATGAAACTTTGGAATTCCAGCTGTCAAAATGATCTTTGATCAAATCATGCTTGGTAGCAACAATGATTCATATTGATCATGCCGACTCAAACATATCAAGATAAAAGTGAAAAGAAATTGGCATTTCATCATTAGAAAATGGGAGACACAAATTTAACTGATTTCTGGTTAGGTTTTGGTGAGGTCATTTATTGTATGGGTCACATTTTGAAGAACAATGTTTTAAAAAACATTTTGTATAACATGAAGTTTGTTATTGTGGCTGTGAAACTGCATTCACAGAGGGAAAAGATTTTCCTCAGAAAGATGACGCATTTATTTAAAGATACACATCAGCTGGCTGTGCAATGATTCATTTTTTGACATCTTTGAAGTAATCTAATGTCTTACTGGTTACAGAATAGTTACAGCATCTGGTGTTGGTGGAGAATTGGGCAACCATTGATTTCCTCCTTTCTTTTCCCCCAGCTATCTGCCCCAGGAACCTACACTATCCTTTTTTTAAAAATAGGAATGTTAATGTTAATGCCAATTATCAGAAAACCATGACTTATGGAATCAAAATGTAATGATCTTCCTCACATTAAAAAGGTAATTTTGAAATGTGTCAAAATATTATACAAACCTAACAATATTGTAAAACGTAAATAAATCCTTTACCAGTATTCATATTTCCCTTTTACATCTCTAGATCCTTTTGTTCTCTGTCCCATGATGACCCATTTCTTTCACTTGTCCCTAAATGTACTCATTTCTCAACACCCTATTCTCTGTGAAGTTCTCTTGTCTTTCTATACTGTCTTTTTAACACATCTGCTCCTTGTTGCCTATTGAATATCCATTACTCCCTTCTTCTTTACTAACAAATTCCCAATTTTGTAAATTGACAGTGTGCTACCTAAAAATAGCTGTCTTTCCATACCCTTTTGCTGCTGAGGTGGCCATGTGACACATCCTGGCCATTAAGTAAGTGGAAGTGAGCCAGAGATTCAGGAAACCTTTGTTCTCCTGATACAGGTACTGCTAGTTCCTCCTTTTCTCTTTCTCCTTTTTCCTGTCCAGGATGTGGATGTGAGATTAGGGGTAAAGACACTGTCTTGTGACCATGAGATCAGAAATATGAAGATAAATATATATTTTCTAATGATGTAAGGGGAGAGATGGAAAAACCCTCCTCTTAAGGCTAAATTGAGCCCCTTTCAAAACTCTGGATTGCCTGTCTCCAGCCCTCTTGTTGCTTAAGACAAATAAATCTATATACTTAAGCCACTATTAGTTTTCTGTGCTTATTGCTGAACATATTTCTAACCTAGATCTCTTTTATTTTATTACCTAAGGGCAGAAACATTTGATTCACTCCTGTTATATCTTACAGCTATATTTATTCCTATTGCTCATCTCTGACTAACTTTCTATGTGGTATTTGAAAGAGTACAAAACTGAAGGTAGTATTTTATATTGTTTTCAAAGTCAAATAAATTGCTTTTATAGTTCAAAGGAGTTCAATGATTTATTGTGGTATTTCTCACTGTGATTTATCTGCAACATTTTGCTGTAGGCATGATGTGATTTATACTTTGGGGACCCTCCTGACAGTTTGATTTTCTTATACTATTCCTGGCCGCACTGATGCAAATTCATGTTAATCGTTCCTGCAAATCCAGTCCAAATTAATCTTTTTGTAAATTTACCTTGTGAGGGGCTGTGTCATATTTTATCACACACAGATTTCAGTTTACTACCTTTTCTACACTGAGATTGCTTAGCAATGAGCAAGAAGTAGGATACCGTACAGACTAACGTATAATTAACACCTATATGTATCCATATGTATGTACACATCTGGATCTATATCTGCATGTCTATATTTCTGTCTAACTCTGATTGAGATATCAAATAGGTACATAAATACAACTCTTTCCAGGGCAATGGCTTTATCCCCCCCCTCCCAAATATCATGGATCCTATTTAATAATTTAATGTAGTGAATTTCTAGGTCTGAATATATTTCTTTAGTTTCATAAAAGTTTGCATTAATCATAATTAGCTATATATGCTCAATAAGCTCAGTAACATTTACTTCCATAATGAAAAACATAATGAAGTGAATTAAGAGAAGTACATTTAGGTTACACAAATGGAAATAAGCATGATCATTCTGATGTCATTTAAAAGTTTAAAAATAATTACACTTTCACTGATTTATTAATTTAACAAATATTTACTGAGCATTTGTTATAAGCCAGACACAGTTCTTGGCACCTGGGTGATAGCTGTGAATAAAACAAACAAAAATTTCTGTCTTACCAGTGAAAGACAGATAGTAAAATAAAATATACAGAGCTGTATGTTTAAAAGTGTTAAATTTATGGAAAACACTTTGAACAAGAAAAGTGGGATGAATAATACATGTAGAGGTATGCTGTTTACAATTTTAATCAAAGTGAAAAGGGAGGTCTCATTGAAAAGATGGTACTTGAGCTAAGACATGAAGGGAGTGAAAGATCTATATGAATGTCTGGCAGAAAAAGATTATAGGTGATGGGGCAAGGACAAGGTAGTGGGCAGTAAGTCAAAGCCCCCTAAATGGGAACATATCTGGCATGAACAAGGCAATGCCAGCAGGCCAATCTGGCTGGAGCAGAGCCCCAAGGGGGAAATAATAAGATATGAGGTGAGAAAGGATCAGGGAAGCGATGGACAGATTAAGTAGAGCTTTGTAGGCCATGAGAGAACTTTGGAATTTATTTAATGAAATGTAGAGTCATTGCAGGGCTTTGAACATAAGAGTGACCTGCTCTGAAGGCAAGGTTAAGAGCAGAGACAAAATGCAGCAGGTGAGAGGAGATGGTGCCTTGCATCAGGAAGAAGTATTTGGATTCTAGATATATTTTGATGAAAGAATCAACAGGATTTGGGGAGGTTGACCATATACTTTTATATTATACTAAACATTTCTAAAATAGAAAAGGGATGATGCTATTAAGTATTCCACCAAGACAAGAGACATAAACCAGAACTGTCGTGGAGAAAACTGGACATAAAATCATTACAGATATTAGTGACCTTGAAAGAGCTTTTTTCCCCCTCCCATTGCAGAACAATTTCTGCTCTTCTTTCTTTTCAATCCCACCCCAGTCAGGCTTTGCCCCATCATCCACAATAAGTGATCCATTTTGCAATTGTTTGTCCTGGCTCAGAAAAATGTCCTCTGGGCAAAATCAGCATTGAATGCTGGGAGAGATATGCTGGAAGAAAGAGAAGCAAGTATTGCTCCAGGAATAGTTCTTGCTTAAATAGAAGAACAAGAGATGGGGAAATCTGCATGTAGAACAAGGGTACATATGTGTGTATGTATGTATGTACATATGTATTTTGAGTGAGAGAAGGGGCAAAGGGAAGATCAATTCTGTTTTGTGCATGTTAACTTTAATATGTCCACTAGAGATCCATTAGAGATGTTGAGTAGACATATATCTGAAGTTTAGTAGTAATACCCAGGCTGGATACATCTGTTTGGGAATGGTCCGCCTGTGGGGAATGTTTATAAGCCAGTGAACTAGGCAATATCCCTAAGAAAGTAAATATAGATGAAATAGAGAAGAAGACCAAGGACTGAGTCATGAGGTATTCCAGTGTTAGAAGATCATGCAGAAGAGGGGGGTCCTTCAGAGGAGACATAAATAAATCACCCATAAGATAGGAGGAAAACCAAGAAATATGGTGTCCTGGAAGCCAAGTGAAAAGAGTTTCCAAAAGAAAAGAATCATAGACTTTGTCAAATGCCACTGATAAGTCAAATAAGAGAAGATGGGAAGATGTCCGTTAGATTTAGTGATGGAAAGGTCGTCGGTAGGTTGACCATATAAGTTATTCAAAATTGGCTTTTCTAAAACCAAAAGGGAGGGTGGATATAACTATGATGCTAAGACAATAAGAGCAAGTCAGAACTGACCTGGGTAAGACTGGACATAAATTAATCCTAGTCATTAGTGACCCCTTTACAGAAATACTACTTCTTTTTTCCTTTTCTCTCTTTTTTAAAAAAAATTTTTTTAATGTTTATTTATTTTTGAGACAGAGAGAGACAGAGCATGAATGGGGGAGGGTCAGAGAGAGGGGAGACACAGAATCTGAAACAGGCTCCAGGCTATGAGCAGTCAGCACAGAGCCCGATGCGGGGCTCGAACTCACAGACAGTGAGATCGTGACTTGAGCCGAAGTAGGATGCTTAACCAACTGAGCCACCCAGGCGCCCCTCTTTTTCTCTCTTTTTTTTAAAAAATGTTTTTATTTATTTTTGAGACAGAGAATGAGCAGGGGAGGGGCAGAGAGAGGGAGACACAGAATCTGAAGCAGTCTCCAGGCTCTGAGCTGTCAGCACAGAGCCTAACGCGGGGCTCAAACTCACAGACTGTGAGATCATGACCTGAGCTGAAGTCAGAACGCTTAACTGACTGAGCTACCCAGATGCCCCTCTCCTTTTCTCTTAAATTTGACCAAGTCAGACTTTTGCACCCACATTTTATAGAAATTGATTAGTTTTGCAATTGTTTATCTTAGGTAAAAAACAAATGTGTTCTGGACAAAAGCAGCATTGAATGATTGAATGCTAGGATTACATCATATTGTATTTTCTGCTAGATTTTGATTTTAGTGGATAAGTTTACTTCAATGTGTAAGTTGATCTGATTTACCTAGGTCAGGAGTCAGCAAACGTTCCTTGTAAAGGTCAAGATAAAAAATATTTTGGCTTTGCAGGACATATGGTCTCTCTCATGACTACTTAACTCTCTCATTAAAGCAGCAAAGCGGTTATAGAAAATATGTAAACAAATTAGCCTGACTGACTTCCCATATAACTTTATTTATGGACACTGAAAATCATATAAAATTTTCATACTTTAAAAATATTAAGCATTTTATATTGAGATAATGGAAGATCACATGCATTTGTAGGAAATACTACAGAAAAATCTATGTTCCCTTTACCCAGTTTTCCCCAATGGTAACTTCTTGAAAAACTATAATACAATGTCACAACCATACAGAACATTTCCATCACCACAGGATTGTTCATACTTCCTTTTTATAGCCACACCCACTTCTCTGCCACCCTCATGATGCTTTAACTCCTAATAACCACTAATTTGTTCTCTACTTCCATAATTTCATTATTTAAAGAACTTTATAAAAATGGAATAAGACAATAAGTAACCTTTTAGGATTGGCTTTTTTTTCACTCAGCATAATTCTCTGGAGGTTCATCTAGCTTGTTGCATTTACCAATAGTTAAATGTTCTAAGTGGAACCCCCCTTACCTCTTTAAATCTTTATATATGACTGTTCTATATTCTGTGCCTGAAATTTCCAGTATCTGTGGCTCTCAGTAGTCTGATTGTGTTTACTTCTCTGACTCTCACTCAAAGGGATCTGCCTTTCCACTGTGTGTGGAGCTAATTATTTTATCTTAATCATGAAACTAAATTGAGGAACATTTTTCTGCAGGTAGGATTTCTTCTGCTTCTGTGGGCACCCGGGGGCACTGCTGACTTGAAACCTTCCTCTAGAGTTTTGGCTCAATGACGGAGACTCATGTTTAGTTTCCCTCTGTTGCTTGTGGACTATGGTATAGCATCCCAATACTAGTATTGCTCTTGTCTTCATCCTTAGAGCAACCCAGGTGTAGGTTGGGAATGGATAGGGTCATAAAGTTTACCATTCTTATACACCTCCTTTACCTGTATAGATCCATGGCATGTTGAAAAAAGTATGTTTTCTTTCCAGAAGCTGGAAGTGTTCTTGAAAAGATATTGTGCAGTGATACAGTCTCTAAGTGCTCTAATCTGATATACTAATGGAAGCAAAGCTCAACATTCTATTTCTATAAGTTTATTGATTATCCTTACATTTCAATACATATGTACATCGTACTTTTCTGAAATGTATGTTTTTTCACCACCCTCCCAAACATTTCAGGAAATTTACCATGGTTTAACTTCTCTTTGATATGCACCAATTCCTATCTTATTCATAGTTTTGGTCATTGAGCAAGTATACTAGTTCACATAGTTTTTATTTTTTATATTTTGTTTTAAAATTTTTAATAAGTTATTTTTATAAGTATCAAAATTACACATGTATAAATGTCAAGTTTTACAAAACTTGCAACAAAAATATAGCATGTGTTAATTTTTCCCATTTCCAAATACCCCTTATTAAAGAAAACTATTTTTAATATTTTTCACTGTTTTTTTTTTGTTTGTTTTTTTCTGGTAATTGGCTTTTTTTTTTTAAACTAAGTAACTGGGTTTATGGTTGTTATCTACTTCTCCCTATGGAAGATGTAACTCTCTTAAATAACTCATTATACATATATCTATACATATAATACTACTTTTGATAGCATCCCAATACAATTATAATTTTGATTAAATATGTATTCAATGCTTATATAGTTAAAACTATATAAATATTGATCATAGCTGCCATTACACTAAGACTACATTTCTTCTGTACAAACTTTTTGTTTTCCCTGGGGTTAATAATTGCTTTGCTTTTTTATTTGCTTAGTTTTCTTGATTCTAATCACTTACTTTCTTCCCAAACTGTCCAAAAAATTAAAATATGACAGGAATATAGAAAATTAATATATTGGGTAACTGCTATGTGCTATTTACTTCTCTTTTGGAGTTAACATTCTAGATCAGTAAGTTCAAACACTTAATATTCCAACTCAATAACTTCAAACCCATTAGTAGTGTATTGGGTTTCGTTTTTCCTTAGAATTCTCTTTCTTTGAGTCCTTCATTCCCCTGACCCAGTTGAACTGAATTAATAACAAACTTAGTAAAAGGAAGAAAAATTGAAATAATGAATTAAGAAGGTAGAAGCAGGTCCAAATATATTAGTAATTAAAAAAAATACAATTAGACTAAAGTCACCAGTTAAAAGATACAGATTGATAAATAGGGAAAATAAAGGGGTGTCTGAGTGGCTCAGTTGGTTAAACATCTGACTTTGGCTCAGGTCATGATCTCACAGTTCAGGGGATTGAGCCCTGCATCGAACTCTGCAGTGACAGTGTGGAACCTGCTTGGGATTCTCTTTCTCTGCCCTTCCACCACTTGCATGCTCTCTCTCTCTCTCTCAAAATAAAAAAAAAAAATAAACTTAAAATTTTGGGGATAAATAGGACAAATAATCTAAATGTATAGTGTTTACAAAAGAAACACCAAGTATAAGGACATGCAAAGATCAAAAGTAAAAATATGAAAACAATTTATATCAGGCAAATGTTAGCCGAGATTAAGTTTTTATAGTTATTTATATCAGATAAAATAGACTTTAAGGTAAAAAATAATTATTAAAACTAAAATAAATCATCACACAATGAAAAAGATTCAATATGCCTTGAAAATGTAGAAATTTTAAAACTTAAAATACATTAATCACAATTGATAGACATTAGAGACATTAATATATCATCCACTATTGTACTGTAAAATGATAAAACTAAAATAATTTAGTGACAAGTCTGATGCCCTGTTTTCAAGGAAAACCAATTCATAGGTTATGGGATTACAGTGCCTCACAAGCAGTGGAACACTCTTCCCAAGGGATTTGAGGCAAGAGGGAGTTTTGTAGAACTTTAGAAGGGGCAACTCAGAAACAGGGTCCTGTTTTCTAGAGTAAGGGAAGCTAGCTAAAGCTAGGTTGGAGGATTGTGATTGGTGTAAGGATTCTTTGACAGGTGCTTCCTGTATGAGTAGGTGGACTCAGGTTTACATTTGTGACATGGGCTAGGTTCCTGGTGTGACCTCCATTTTGTGGGTCCTGACATACAAATTAACAGTACTGAAATGTCAGTACACTCTTCTGATTATTGATACGCCAGATATATAAAAGGTTAGAAAGATTTAAAATATCTGAACAATACTATTAGCAAGCCAGGACAAGTTAGAAGTGAAACAAAACATATATAAAATTCCCCACATATTTGCAAATTAAAAAAAAAGTGCTATCAAATAAATCATAGGTTAAAAAAATCATTAAAAAATGGCCTAGAATTGAATGGTAAGAAAAATACTATTTATCAAAACCTGTGGTACTTCAAGAGAAATTTATAACCATAAGGACTTACATTAGCAAAGAAGAAAGCAGTGTGCTTGGGTGGCTCAGTTAGTTAAGCATCCAATTTCTGCTCAGGTAATGTCTTGTGGTTCACTAGTTCAAGCCCTGCATTGGACTCTCTGCTGTCAGCATGGAGCCTGCTTGGGATCCTCTGTCCCCTTCTCTCTCTGCCCTTCCCCTGCTTGTGCACTCTCTCTCTCACAAGTAAATAAACATTAAAAAAAGAAGAAAGAAAGAAAGAAAGAAAGAAAAGAAGAAAGCATCACAATCAGTGAACTAAGTATCTTAAGAAGTCATAAGACCTTTTTCCTGGCATGTTCAAGGACTGAAGTCCAAAAGTGCAAGTCACAGCACTATAACATTGTAAAATCTTGGCCTTTATTCCTATTCCTTTTTTTTTTTTAATGTTTATTTATTTTTGAGACAGAGAGAGACAGAGCATGAACGGGGGAGGGTCAGAGAGCGAGGGAGACACAGAATCTGAAACAGGCTCCAGGCTCTGAGCAGTCAGCACAGAGCCGGACACGGGGCTCGAATCCACGGACCGCGAGATCGTGACTTGAGCCGAAGTCGGACACCCAACCGACGGAGCCACCCAGGCGCCCCTATTCCTATTCCTTTACTATGCCATTCATTACTGGGAAAGCACCAGTTCTTCCGTTGTCATGGTCAGGGACTAAGATTCAAATTTTACAGAACTTAGAGTCTGAGCCTTCATCTTAACACTCTACCACGATGATTGCCTCAAGATCCAAACAGTAGCTTCTAGACATTTTACCACCTAGGATAGTATTTGACATAGAACAAGCACTCAGCAAATATTTGTTAAATGAAAAAACAATAATCTCTTTTTGTTTGAGGTAGGTCCTATAATTATTTGAGGTAGGTCCTATAATTATCCCTTAGAATAGGTTAGAAACTGAGGCAAATGAATTTGTCAAAGATCACAACTCGTCAGTGCTGGAGCTGGTTTAGCTGATGTTTGTAAACATTCCATAGCATTTGTATCATTTTAATCCAAACCATCCTTTCTACTTCATCCCAAATTTTACCTGCATCTGACTACTTCACCACATGACATAGCCCCTGATCTTTCACTCATCCAATATGGCTGGCAAGTTACCAAGGTGGATTAACTGGTAAACATTGGTTTTCTCCCATTGGCCTACTGTTCAGAAATGTTGGTGGCCAATGGGAGAAAACCAATGTTTCATAGAAATGAATGCTCCTGTCCACAGCATTGCTTCAAGTTTATTGCTTCCAAGTTTATTCCTATTTTGGTATCATCTTTTCTTAGCTTATACAGTTATCCAGAAAATCGAACAACATATTAGCATTTTGTTTAATATGTGAGCAAATTGGTAAGTAATTCTTTGACTTACAAATGCCTTGTTAAAGTACAAAAGAAAAACACTGAAAGCTCAGCAAGTGAACTACTTATTACTTATACTTATTCACTGAGTTTTTCTTTAGTTTTTTAATATGATGTTATAGTCAGAGCCACAACCATATAAGGCTTAATTGTTAAAAACAAAACAAACAAACAAACAAACAGCAAGGGAGGAGCCTCTGGTTCCAAGTGACTAATCTTTTCTATAACCTGTTTTATGTAACCCTCAGAGCCAAGGAAACTTTATCAAAGGATTAAAATTTACATAAACAAAGATCTCTTTATTTATAACTCTGATTCTCTGCAGAGCAAGAAGCTCCAGATTACATGTGTGCAGAGCTTTATACATATTGGTTACTCAATGAGTAATTTTTTAAAAAAAATTGATGATCAGACGCAAGTGTAAAAGCAGCAGTGAATAGAGATGATGGTGAATGCTAAGGTAAAGGGAGTTCTTTGATTTAGGTTGTTGTGAGTTGCAATTCAGTTATTTTTGCTTGGGAAAAATGTAAGGTCAATTTAATACTCAGAAATATAAGACTCTTTGGTTTTCTAATTATCTTGTCTATAATTTCCTGGTAGTGACAAAAATTCTGTGTAATGCAGGATCATGAAATCATAATAATATTGCTTGTTCACAAACACATGGATATATACTTTGATTTTTTTCAAATATGTAGTTACAATTGGTGTGGAGCATTTGAAGTGAGTCTAAGTGATTCAAGATAATACTGCTTTCCTCCTGTTTTGTCCATGGTCTGAAAGACTTCTTTTTGTTTATCTGATTTCTCCAAACCCATCCTTCTAGTTCTGATCAAGCCACATGTCTCCCATATCCCTCTCTTTCTCCCCTGAAATCTTAGAGCACTAGTTGTCTATACTATACACACACACAACACACACAAAATGGTGTTTTCTTTCAAAATTCAAAAATGGGAGTTATGTTTTTAAAAAGCCAAATGACACAAAATTATAAAAAGAAAAAGTCAATTTGGTGCCTATCATTTACATTTCTTTCTATACTCACATAAAAATATGACATATATAATTATACATATTTATATACATATGTACCCTATACTTTTAGTCACAAGAATAGGATCATTATTATATATGTTTCTTACCTCATTGCTGTATTCATTGAACTGTGTACCATGAACATTCCTCTAGGCCAGCACATGTATCTAAATCATTCATCTCTTAGAAAGAAACATGTCCGTTTCTACAGAACAGATTTCCAAAATTGTTTCCATTTACAGAAACAATGTGTACTGCAATTCACAACTTCACCATTTTTATAGTCCGTTTCACTAAATGTTATGAATTATCAAATATTTTGTTAACTTAATATATGAAAAAATGAGGGTATTGGGTTGTGTTGAGTTGCATTTCTCAGCTGCTAGTGAGCTGTGGCACCTTTTACAAAAAACTTTTCATAAATTTTTTCATCCATTTGCATTTCCTCTTTTATATACTTCTTTACATATGTAATACATATTCTTCATCTATCTATAATATATATTTATATATTTCTTTATATATTTCTGCCTCATATATATTTCAAGCCTTTTCTCTATCTCTTTCCCTTTTTTATTTACCTTACTTATCATATTTTTTGTCTTTGTATAATTTGTATTATTATGAATTCAACTCTGTAAATTTTTTCCATTATAGTTTCTCGTTTTTTTTTTAATTTTGAAGAGTTTTTTCCTGACTCTAATACTTTCTTATTTTTTTTAAATATTTTCATTTTTTACATTAAATCCTCAATCCATTGCTCTTTTCACTTTTGAACATGACATTAAGAAGGGCTAACACTATTTTCTTTCCAGATGAGATCTGATTATGATATCAGTATCATTTTTAAATAAGCTGCATTTTTTCCTAATAAACTATAACTGAAGTATTTATCATATACTACATTTTCATTTTTACTGGATCTAGTAATGGACTCAGTTTTGTACCAGTGACTTGTTTGCCTGCTTTTTTGCTCATGACTTTCTTTTTGAATCACATTAGTGCTACAGAAGGTTTTAGCATCTCCTATGGCAGGTGCCCACAATCCTTTTCAGTTTCAGGGCAGAGTAAGACATTGTTTTGACCAACCTCAAGCTTAGTGAGCATGACTTTTTGAGGTTTTCTGAGAGCACTTTATATTTGTCCTCTGCAGTTTGGAGGATGCAGGGACTGTTGTCTGATTCTTGCTAAAAGGTCTAGAAGGCAAAGAGCATGGGTGGATCCTCCTGCCAGGAGGTGGAAGGAAACAAGGGCTACATTTGAAAAGGAGCAACATCCCAGTCAAGGGTGGGTCCACTGGCACTGGGTCTGTCTTACTTCTGACTGATTGGATTATATGGAGCAGTGATGAGACCTGAGTAGAGAGGCTAAAAGTGTGTCATGCATGTAAAAATTTGAAGGAAAACTTGTGTGTGACTAGTCAGATGAAGTGCATTTACCCCACCGAAGATACTGCACGTTAGAGATCACAAATGAAGGGTAGCATGTCCAAAGACCCACAGAAATGGCCAGGAGAGTCTGTTTTAAATTATTTTCTAGGCCAGAGAAAGAAAAAATGACATTTCCTGACTCCTTAACTACCCCCTGCAAGTTTCAACTCTGGAGGACACAGAAGCAGCCTTCCTCAGCTGTCGGGGGAAAGCTGGAGTGGGGCTGGGGAGAGAGGCCAAGAGAAGTTGGTGCAGCACATAGAGACACAACCAGGACCCTTCTTCCCAACTGGAGGATTTGGATATGTTGTGGTGGGATGGAAGAAGCTTCAGTTTAAATTAAGTCCAAAGTCCTTTTTGTGGGACTGTGACCAGAGGGCTTTTTTTTTCTTTTCTTTTGAAAGTTAACAAAAAGTAGTGTGACCTGAAATTCCGTTTCATATTAGGAGAAGAACTGGCCCCATAAAATAAATTTTATAGGCAGTGGAGGGAGAAGAATAAGGCTTTTTCTCTGATATCATAAAGACCATTTGTTCAAGGGGCTTGTACTTGTGATCAATTTCTAATGTAAATACTGGTCAGGAGCACAAGGGTGGATTATTTAAACTTTAAAGTCTTTTCTCAACAACATATTCCTTTCAGTAAACATTGGCCTTCTTCTCAGAAAGACACCAGGATTATATATTTGCCTGCCTTCAACCTTCTCCTTACTTTAGTATACTGTTGCTAGTTGCTTTACTGAAGTATTTTCTACACATACATAATATTTTACCATTTAACCTAAAGACATCTTTATGAATCATGGGAATAGATTTAGCTTTGAAAGTAGGTCATCAATGTCACAGGATAGGGGATTGGTGAGGACAGTCAAAGCATGTGAATCAAATCTGGGCCACATTAAAAAGGGAGATTTTTAAAAGTAGAATTTATCATTTATAATAATGGTAATAATTTCAGAAATATACATAGTATTTTAATATATTTTTAATGTTTATTTTTTGGAAGAGAGAGAGAGAAAGAGAGAGAGAATGAGTGGGGGAGGGGCAGAGAGAGAGGGAGACACAGAATCCAAAGAAGGCTCCAGGCTCTAAGCTGTCAGCACAGAGCCTGACGTATGGCTCAAACTCATAAACTGCAAGATCATGACCTGAACCGAAGTCAGACACTTAACTGACTGAGCCACCCAGGAGTTCCAAATGTATATAGTATTTTAAATCTCCAAATAGCCATTTATTTCTTGAAAGACAGGATATAAATAGGATTCCATGTCCTATATCTGAAATGAGGACAGCAAGTAGAAAATGTCTTAAGAGTTACTTACTACAGGGGTACCTGGCTGGCTCAGTTGGTAAAACATGCCACTCTTGATCTCAGGGTCATGAGTTCAAGCCCCATGTTGGTGTAGACATTACTTAAAAAAAGTTACTAAATACAGCTATTCAGAGGCAGAACAGGATAAGATGAAGCTCAAGTTTGGCAGCTTTTTAGTCATTTTGTGTAGCAACAGAGGCAGCAAGAGATACCAATTATTGAAACTTAAAATGTGTCAGGCTTTCTGACAGGTACTTTACACCATTATCTCATTTTTCATTACATGCCATGTGGATGTCTGATATTTTCAGGATCCAGCAAGAAGATTTAGATATCTCCTATTTGAGTCAATTCTAGAAAGCCTGAGAAGATCTACTTAGATGGTCCCTTGGCAGTTCTGGAAAATCCGAGGTATTTAGGTTACTTGGGTTTAAAAATTAGAATTAATTCAGATGTGGCAGTGGGAGCTTGGGTGTTGTAAAATGTCATCTAAATATGTGATGTAAATTGCATTGTATTGCTAGTGCAGGAAAAGAACAGGAGAGGAGAATGTAGACCGGGTTCTGCATTGGTTTGGCTCACCAACATTTTTGTCTTATAAATTAGAAATCTTTGACAGTAACAATCTGTGATTTCACCAACTTTTATGAGAATATTATATGGTGATCCAGTGAAACTGTATAATTTACTTGCATTCTCAAATGGGAAAACAGGCAGTGAAATAGGAATTTGAAAAGCCCACCAGAAACACCTCATTTTGAAAAAGTCCTGATTATTTTTTGATACATTTTCTTTCTTTTATTTCTACATGAGTGTGATGTTTCCTTCATTTGCTAGTGACACATCATTTGTAGTTTATGCATTCTTATTGTTTATGCTGTGAGTTTTGGTGTTAAAACCCGTGTAAATGGAGCTAAGCGGTAGGACTACTCAATAAGCTACAATGTCAGAAATAGAGAACATATCTTTGATCTTTCTATACTGTCTTTTGCTATATTTACCTGAACAGAAGAAATTGTTTACATACATAAGGAAAGGGCAGAGGATACACTGTATTCCAAGTTTCTATTTCCCAGCTGGGACATGGATCATTTGCTAACCTCTTAAGTCAACAGTGGATCTTAATCTGTTAATAAGTCTCATCTGCATCTGGTCATTGTGGTCACATTTATGTGTATTTCTATCAGCTAAATTAAGTTTTAAATATATATTTCTAGAAAAGGCTAGAAAAAGAGGTGTGTAGGTCATGATACCTAAGGTTTTCTGAGGCAAAGTTCCAGATAAAACTTGCAATAAAGTGTAACTGTATTGATATAACAATTTTTAGATACGTAAACATTTTATCCTGATGCTTTCCTGTGTTATAGATGAAAAACAATTTAGCTCAGATTACTGGTCACAGTGACTAAGCTCATTTGGTAGAGCAGCACGTTATCCATTTTAGGTGATTCTGCTCTTAAACACAAATATACTAAAAGGGCAGCATGTACTAGAGATGTGTAGACGTAAAGGATGGTTAAGTACCTCAGCACATGATGTGTTAAAACAGCCACAGTCAAGCGTTCGTTAGATTGTTGTATGAGGGTGTTCATGATGATGAACAAACGGGTCTTCTCTATATTCGAATAGGCTCTAGAAGACCAATCCTACACTCGCAGCTTTTCTCAGTTGTAGCTGTTAGGATCTCCTGAGCATCCTGACTTGAATTTACTCTTTTCTTATTTTTTTACTTGGAAATCTTAGAATCAAAGTGCAGCCAAATGTGAACAGAGTGAAGCTGTAGCAGTGTTTAATACCTCATGCTCTGGTCAAGGCTGTATCCTGGAATTGAGCTAATAATAATCACAGCTCAAAGTTGCTAAAGGTAGTATATCCAGGTATAATTATTTTTAAAAAATTTTTTCAATGTTTATTTATTTTTGAGAGACAGAGCGTGAGTAGGGAAGGGGCAGAGAGAGAGGGAGACACAGAATTCAAACCAGGCTCCAGGTTCTGAGCTGTCACCACAGACCCGATGGGCTCGAACCCATGAACTGTGAGATCATGACCTGGGCTGAAGTCGGATGCCCAACCGACTAAGCCACCCAGGTGCCTCTATCCAGATATAATTATATACTAAGTGCTTTCCGTGTATTGTCTCTATTCTTTCATCTCTGCAGAACAGATATTATCTTTTTCATATGTAAATGAGGAAATTGAGGTTAAAGAAATTAAGAAGTGTATTCAAAATTCTGAAAAGCAACAGGATCCTAACAAAGATCAGCGTGATTCCAAAACCTATCCTTCCCACCACACCAGCAGCCTCACTGTAGTAGCTTCCAGAGACCTGGTGAGTTTTTGTTTTTCAACATAATGATAGGACATCCTTTAAATGCTTGATTTTACTTTGGTATTAAGGAGGTTGAACATGTTTAGACAATATCTCCTGGGTTTAGATATCTATTAATTAAAATTCAAATTCAAAGAAAACTCCAGAAACTGACTTCAAATGTCCTGGTACTCAAAGAATTTGATTCTGTTTCACGGTGTCTTTCCAGTTCCATTTTTGTAGGTGGGGGACTTTGAAAAAGGGTTCCCCAGGATCCAATACTGTCTGAGGAAGCCTGAGGAAGCTTCCGTTTTTGTAGGTGGGGGACTTTGAAAAAGGGTTCCCCAGGATCCAATACTGTCTGAGGAAGCCTGAGGAAGCTTCAGAGAAACAAATGGTTTCTGTTGTCTTGCTCTTTTCCCTGTTTTATCCTGTCAGCCTTCTCTACCCCACTGACCCAAGCTAACATTTAAGGCCTTTATAACCAGAGTAGAATCTGTGCTTTCAATACTGATCGTGCCTAACTCTGTGCAAAAAAATGGTTACAAATGAATGTAGGTCCCAAAGCCTGACCAGAGAAACTGTAAGGTAACCAGGACCCTTTTATGTCTTTTCCTCTTGCTTCTTCTGTTTTCTCTTCTTTGCAGCTCAAGCCCTCCCCCTCTTCCCTCCCCTCAGCCCACCTTTTTTCTTGTCTTTAGGTGCCTACTCCATTCTCTGAGGGTTTGTTATTAGCTAGCTGGTATCATACTTCAGGTAGGGTGTTAGTTGATGGTCAGGATTTCCCTATCAAGAGGGATTTGTCTTTTATTGAGGGACTTTTGAAGTAAAAACCCTTTAAAATGCAAAATTATGGATTTCAAGTCATAGAAAGTATGGGGGTTAATTAGGGTAGGAGTTTGGCTAGTCCTGTTGCTTATTCATATCATTCATATTTCTGGAAGTGGAGGCATGTATTCAATAAAATAAAGTCCATTATCACAACTAGTTTTATCATAGTTATATGTGTGTGGGGCCACAGGCCCCCAGCCCTCGGGTAAGCTCACACTAATTATTTCAGCAATTCAGTTACATAGGTCCCATATTCACATGTTTATAGGATAATCAAAATATTGATGGAAAAAGAATTTTACTATAATTTTTTGATGAAATTAATTTTCCTTTTAATAAAGGTTATCTTTGGTTTCAAAGTATTGAATCTATTTTTATGTAGTTTTTTTTTTTTTTTTTCTAAAATACGTGGTGACATTTCTGGCTACTTAAATTCCATCCTTTAAAAGTTTGAGAATTTGCTTCTGCTCTTCTAACCTACTTCCAACCCAGGTAAACTCTACCAGATGTGCTTTTTCTATATAGTCTGTGATTTCCTTATTAGGACTTGTGTGCCTCTTCTTACTGATCATGACCTTTGTTCTAACTAACAAAAGGAATGTTTTTCACATCACAGAGGATGGATTTTCAGAACCTGCATCTTGTATGGTTCTGGTGGTTGTGCAGGACAAATGCCTTTGCATCATTGGTTATTGGAGCAGGAAAGGTATCTTGTGATACAAATCCTATTTAGGATTTGGGTAGATTATTGTCATTATTCTATTTTTTGTTTTTTTTAAGTTTTCTCCACATTGTTTTCAGCTCACCTTTGTTACCTACCTTTACCTCCCCACCCGCCTCTTTTTATATCCTTTTCACTTGCTATCAATAACAAAATTACCCACTATCATACCATATCATTCCTTTGTTTGTGTACAGTTACCATAGCTATGACAGCTATCACTGACTGAACACCCAAGATGACCAATTACTTTGCATATTTTATTTCTACTCTTTAATAAATACCTACGATTATTATCCCTGTTTTACAAGGGGTATAAGCTGCCACACCCTATCAACTTTATCACACTGTATTAAATCATAGCTTTATATTAAAGTTCACTTATTCATTTTTGTTCATTATTCATAGAATACATTTATGTTTTTTTCAGAGGAATATTTCATTTATTCAGTATAAGATATGAAAATGAAGAAAGCAGAACAGTTAGTAAGGTCTTGTAAGCACATCTCAATACCAGGGAGGCAGGTGGATGCTGGTGGAGAATGGCATCTAAATTAACTGGCTCCGTGTTGGCAATCCAGTTATCAATAGAGATGTCATCTGTATTCAGTCTTTAACTGGATGTAATCACTTATTCATTCAAATCTTTACTGAGCAAACTACTATGCTCGGCCTATGCTAATCATCTCCAGCATACTCAAGCTATGAGAGTAAAGTTATAGTTTTGACCTTTGTCTATCATCAATGATAGGCTCTCACTCTTACCTCGAAGCACAAGTCAGCTTGGCTGCTCAAGTTGAAGATCGATAATTCTATAGCAAAATGTAAAGATGATCTGCAGACAGGAAGAGCTGGCCAGGGGACATACCGTAATGCACAAGTAAAAGCCTGAAGGAGCCAGAAACAAGAGAGATACCAGAGGATTAAATAGAACCAACCCACATGTTAACACAAAAATCCAAGCAAACCTACACAGAACGAGTCCCATTCAAACCATACTTATAAGGTTTTCCTTGTGCTATTTACAATTTTAAAGTAAACTTACTTTACAAGCAACCAGGGAATTCTTTATTTAATACTGTCATAACATAAAAGTTCATTCAAACCATGAAACTGAGCTTTATGACAACCTAGAAATAGGAACTAAAAGAAGGCAAACATAATGCCTTAGAGATCAAGTTCAGCTGTTAAAAACAGTTCAACATTCATCTAGTGGCTACAGTTTGGATGTCAATATGCATGGTATACCTGTTCTTCGGGGAGGTGAGAGACCCTTTGACTGTTATTCAGATTCTTCCAAATGGTGGGCTTGTGGAGCTTCTTCCAGAGGCTGTTACCACCCTCCCACCCCAATACTGTTTGAAGTTTGACACCTGTGGGTTCAGATTCGCAGGAAACATGACTATCTTCCTTTTGAGTCCTTGCTTCTCCTACTTGTCTTAAAATGACACCTTCTGTTAATAAAACAGTCTCTGAGTTTCTGTAGTTCAATGTACTTCTCTACAAACTGTTGACAGGTAGACTTGAAGTTTGGATTGAACAGATCAAAAGCTTTCTGACCAGATTAGTGACTGAATAAAATTTCACTCTAATCCAATCTTTGGGGTACAACGTGTTCTGGATTGCAGCTTTGGCTTTGTCATATTGCAAGCGGGGCCTTTGGAAGACCAACTCTCTCAGTGGGGGAAAGGCGTTATATATGTCAAACCAGAGGGGTGTCTCCTCAACACCCCAGCCCCAATCAGGTCCCAAATCTGTGAGAAAACTCTGCCCATGGTCTTTAGCCAGATCCCTACCATGGCTAGCACGTCTGAATACATTTATTTAACAACATATATTGAATGTCTGTTGTGTTTGATAAATGGCTTAAATAATGTGGCAATTACAGAGATGACTCATACAGCCTTGTCAGGTAGTTTATAGGCTAGACGAAAAAATAAACTGTGTGCATACACAAACAAAATACAAGTTAGAAGCTATAAACCTCTTCCAGATGTTCTTGCAATTCTGACCACTAAAGTATCAAGAAATACCAAAGTGGGCTGAATAAACATTTGTTGAGTAATTTCAATTCTGATGAGGCATTCATCAGAATTACCTGATTACTTTTGCTACTTTATAGGTAAACATTATACATTTGGATTTATCAAAATAATTTATATCAATAAAATATTGCTTGTATTTAATCAGTGAGGTTCCACATAAGTTTACTAGGGGGTGGGGAGGAGAGTTTCACTGCTAGAAAGGTTTGAAAATGCACTGCTAGTTTATGCCCCTTTTTAAAGGCCCTTCCTGATGTTCCTAAGGAGATGTGCTCTCGTCCACCTCTGTGGAGAATGATAACATTTCCTTCTTCTCTAGTGATGCTTAATATATTCCACTTTGACTAATCCCTATTTAGATAAACATTTTATGTTTCCTAGGAGAACATACACAATGCCCTCTTTATATTTACATCCCATTTGGTGCCCAGCACGCAGAAGGGACTCAACAGACACTGGAAGAACAATTGAGAAAGCAAACTGACTCTGAGCCCTTACCTTGCTTTGTTCCTTGTCTGTTTGCACGTCTTTCCGTCGACAAGGAGCTTCTCCTGTTCTTGAGTCAGGGCCTTCACCATGTCTCTCATCTGGTGTGTGGGGACATGAATGTCAGGTAACCAGTTGGTCACCACAGAAGAAATGAAGGACTCAGACTTCTGTCTTGAGCTCTTCTACTGGTGCTCCTCTGTGCCCAGACTTCCACTTATTTCTGGGATGCGATGCTCAAATCCCCAGATGAAGGTGATCCTGTTGTAAACCCTGAGTACCCAAGATTCCTCGTTCTAGAGCACAATCTAGAAACAGTTTTTCTTTTCTCTCTAGGTATCACTTTAAGAAAGTTTCTGCTGATTGCTTCCAAGTTGTTTTCACTCAATTAAGATGGCTTCCTAGTTGTTTTCACTCAATTAAGAGATCAGAATCTAATCTTTTCTAGACAAGAGGCAGCTGTTATTGATCATAAACTTTGGATCTAGGTCAGAAGTTGGCAGACTTTTTCTGTAAAGGGGCTGACAGTCAATATTTTAGACAGGCCATGTGGATTCTGTGGCAACTCCTCAATTCTGCCACTGTAGTGTGAAAGCAGTGACAGACAACATGTACAAGGATAAGCATGGCTTAAAGTTCCAATAAAACTTTATTTATGAACCCTTGGATTTGAATTTCAATAATTTTCACATCACAAAGTATTTTTCTTCTTTTGTTGTTTAACCGTTAATAATTGTTAAAACTATTCTTACCTCGCAATAGTATTTCCTTGGGGCAAAACTAGCATATCCTGCACTGAAGAAGCCTCAGGGAGCAACTCACTTTTTACTCTGGGCCTTGGGTAGAATGTCTCTTTCCTAGAATGTCCTTTCCTGACTGATTATGTTATTCAATGAAAGAAAGAACTAGTATGATTTCTCCTGGAGAAAATTTGAAGGACAGGCATGGGAAGAGGTCAATATTTGTGCTATTTGATAGAAATAATAGTTATCCAGTAAAGGAAAGAAATTCATTTGTGTGGCTCCAGAGGTCTAAACCAGGACCAATGGAAGAAAGTCATAGGATGGAGGTGTTTTGTTCAATATAAGAGATACAAAAATGATAGCTATCTGCTATTGAAAGAAGCTGCCTTCTGAGGTAGCGATCCTCTCTCACATACCTTCTTAAGTATCTTACACTCTTCCTGCTGCTCAGATTCTATGATTTATACTTTTTTTCAGAGGAGAGATTCCATAACATTCCTGGATCACCAGTTCTCACATTTCCTAACAGCGAGAAAGGAGTCTGATCTTCTTTGCTGTGGTCATATCTGAAATCCATCCTCTCTTGTGCTGTTTTATTTATTCTCCTCTTCCAAATCCTCTGCTCCTAGCTCCTGTTTAGCCTTTGCTGCACCATAAGTGGTAACAATGATTACTTCTCAAGGTGAGTAACATAGAATAGGCTTAGGAAAAATGGAAGAGAGCTAGGCAAGGGAAAATATCCCCAGTAATTGGAATACCCTGAGTGAGGGTAAAAAAGGGAAAAAAACAAATAAGAATACAGAGCAGGTTCACCTGCCTGAAACAGGAGGCTGGAGTTTGGAGGTTACAGCAAATGAAGGGAAGTGATGGGGGTAGAGGAGGTACCCTCACCTTTCCAGCTGTACCTTCTCTGTCAGCACTTTCTCACTGATGGCCAAGATGTCACTTTCCAGCTCCAGGATGTATGCCTTATGGCCTCCTTGTTGCCAGCTCAGGGTGTCCTTCTCTTCCATGAGCTACCTATGAAACTGAGAAAGTCCCTGGAATGAAGCTTCTCTCACAAGAGAGAGTTTGAGACTATCTCTCAAAAAATGGAACACGGGCTTCGGTAGAGCATACCAGAGTTTGTTCTCACCCCCTTCTCTGTCACCTTCCTTCAAAAAGACACTGGAAGGTAACATTCCCTTACTGGTGAATACAGCCATCTCCACCCTACCTCAGCCCTCCCGTACTCAAAGAACTGAGTCTCATTACATTTGGGAGGTGTCTCCTGTGATATCAAGTTTAATTCTGCTTGTTGCCCTTTAAAAGCTATTTAAAATTTTTTTAATGCTTATTTATTTTTGAGAGAGAGAGAGAGAGAGAGAGAGAGATATCAAGTGCATGAGCGGGGAAGGGGCAGAGAACAAGGGAGACACAGAATCCAAAGCAGGCTCCAGGCTCCAAGCTGTCAGCACAGAGGCAAACACGGGGCTCGAACCCATGAACCATGAGATCATGACCTGAGCTGAAGTTGGTCATTTAATCAATGGGGCCACCCAGGTGCCCTTATGCCAGAACCATCTTAAGCTCATGAACATCTTCCCTTTCCCCTTTTAATGGAGTTCAGATTTTGAGTCCTGGGTGAGCAGCCAGGCACCATCACCCACCTGGCCCAACTCCCCTTGCAGGGCTATTCTCAGCTCTGCGTGCTCCTGCCTGGTGGCTGCCAGGGTCTTCTGGAGCCCCTGTACTTGGCTCCTCAGCTTGGTCACTGGACACTCCAGCTGTAGCTTCACATGCAAGGGTCCTTCCTCTCATGCTAATTCTCATCCAGCTGGTATACAACAGGGGGCAGGATGAGGAGGTGTTTATGCTTGTGCTTGTGAAGCACCCATTCAGGTCCCATCCCCATCACTCTGCTGCTGCTGATGCATTCTGGGACTGGGAAGTTGCATCAGTACAGGCTATACAGAGGTGAGTAAAGGGAGGCTTGGTTGCACTACTAAATCCTGCCCACCACCAATCTCATGCACCAGCTCTGACACTCTTGGAAGAAATCTTTCTCAATCCATACAGACAAAAGGGATGGCTCCCCTAATTTTCCTCAATCTATTCTTGAGTCAGATATATGAGTTTAAATCTCCAATACAATTCTTACTAACTATGTCACCTTGAATGCTTTACTTAACTTCTCTGAGACTCTGTTCTCATTTGTAAAGTTATCTCTTAGCCTGAGTTGATGAGAGGTAATTTTAACGAGAGTAACGGAAAAATGTAAAAACAGAACACAGGGTAGGAGCTCGTACATCTCAGACTTATGTAAGATGTAAAGATTTTCTTCCTATTCTTGTGTTGGTTCCATGTGTTTAGAGGGTTCTAGAAGGTAAGAAATTACCTACATCACAGGCAAGTTACTCATTGTTACCTCCTGAACCTTCCTCAAGTCTGTTCTCTTGTCTGGGGAATGGATGTTGTCCCCACCTGTCCTTGTCCCTTCTTTTCCTTCAGGAAGTCCTTGCCAACATCTGTGCCCACTCTCTAATTCTTCCCTACAGAATAAGAATACAGGCCACATATAAATTTAAATTTTTCTAGTACACACTTATAAAAAGTAATAAGAAACAGGTGAAATTCATTTTAATGATATTTTACCTAGTCAATCCAAAATGTTATAATTTCAAAATGTAATCTATGTAAAAATCATTAAAAAATTTTGAATTTTTTAAAATATGAAGTTTTCAAAATCTTTTGTGTATTATATCCACACAACACATCTCAGTTTGGGCCAGTCACATTTCAAGTCCTCAAGAACCACCTGTGGGCAGCCCCTCCAGTATTGGATGGTGCAGGTCTGGGGCCCTACTATCTGCTCTCACTTCCCACCTGTCCTGGAAGCGTGTCTCACCCTCCCCTTCCTCTGGAGTGGCCTCCCTCCACCCTTTGTATCTTCCTCTAGAGCCTAGGACAGGACATCACACGTGGGAGAAGGAATGCTTGAAAAGCAGTTATGAAATCTTGAGTGACATTGGCCTGTGGGTGGCTTACTTTCCTGTTTCCATGTTTCTGTCTGTGTTAGATGGAGACTTTCTTAATGTGTAACTCCCAGTGAGGTCCTCAGTTGAGGACATAGCTGAGCAGAGGGTAAAGTGAGAAGGGGTCCTTGCTATGCTGTCCTCCCACTTTCTTGCCCAGGAGCAGCTCTGTTGTTCTGTTCTCACTGGCAGCACAGAGGCCTTGGGGACAACTGTCAGGATGTCAGTGTCACCTACAGTCTCCCTCAGGGTCATCAGTTCACCATGGGTTTTGGCTTTCAGAAATGGAAACGGGGGGCTCTGCCGACACAGCTGACCCTGGGGTTTCACATATCAGAACAAGTAGAGCTGGGATGTGGGACTGGACAGGTAGCTGGATGTGGAAAGAGGAATGGACCCAGGACTCCAAAATGATCCCAGGCCCTCAAGTGCCTGTTTGGCAGTTCCCCTTTCTCCTTGATGTGTCTTATCACCCACTGTCCTTGGCTCCAGTCCCTTGTTCTCTGTTCCATATACTGTTTACTTTCCTCTCCACCTCCCACAGGCTATTTCTGTTCCCTGGGATACTCTTCTCCATCCTTTCTGCCTAGCCCCAACCTTCCTCTCTTTCCCAAACCTACCCTCCTGTATAATAATAATAATAATAATAATAGCTAGCACTTACTGAGGGCCCACCATGTAGCAGGCATATACTAACCCTTTATCTGCATCTCTTTAAACCTCATATTGTCCCTGTAAGTCAGGCATCCCTGTTACTGTTAAGATAACAGACACAGAGAGATCAAGTAATTTGTCCAAGGTCAAACAACTTGTAAGTATTAGAACTGAGATTTGAACCCAGGTCCTTCAGAATCTAATGACCGCCTTCTTCTCAATCTAGGACACCTCTTCCCTACCCGTGGTTCCCTAAAAGGACTTCCTCCTTTGTTTTGGTAGGAGGCAGGACTAGTGTCCTTCCACAGTTCCTGTTATCTCTAAGCCCCTGATTCTGCTTAGCCCTGTGGATTCTATGTCTGCTGAACTCTAGGGTTCTTATTTATTTGCACTTATTTTTCCTTGTCCTCTGTGCCTAACTTTTGTTTCTGATCCCATACCTTCCTCCAAGTCTCTATCCCCTTGCCTCTTCCCTCCTGGTTTTCCATCTTCCCTGTACCTTAGAACTGGACCCTGGCATGGACCAAGGAGCAATCAGTTGCACTTTCAGGCAATGAAGTCCACACAAACATGTGGTAATCTTGAACACATGCATCCTCCACCTGTGAAAGCCCACAGTGGTAGAGGGCTATGGTGATGGAACTACCACCTGGGGATGGCAGAAAGGACTGAGGGATTGAATGGGGAGAGAGGATGCTGTTACAGTTTCAAGAATGATGACAGACAGGGAAAGTGGAGGGACACTAATGTGGCATGAGAGAGCAAGGCTAAGATCAGGAGAAGATGAGTTTTGCTTACACAGATGGCCTCTGTCATTTGTGACATTTTTCTCCCTTCTTTACCAACATGAGGTTGAGAACCCAAGAACTGAGTCATTCCCCCAATTCCAATCAACCCATGATCCATAAATCTGAGCCAAAAGTGTTCCAGACATATCTTGTAGATGCCTATCTAGTCACTGGCACTGGGCACGGTGCCTGGGGGAAGAGTATAGAGACATTTCACCTTGATGCAGGAGATGTATGTCAGGGCTACATTAAGAAAGCTGACTCCACCCCAGGATGGTGACAGGCTTAGTGATGATTCTTCCATCCTGCCCTCAGATATCTGCCCCTTGTGAAACAAAGGGTTAATACCCCAAAATCTCTCTAATCCATCTCTTCTTCTTCCCAACTCCATCTCCACCCACCCATAGTCCCTGCCACTGCACCTGGAGATGAAGTCATATCTGGTTTCCAGCCCCTAGGGATTACAGGACCCTGTAGAGGTGTGATTCTTAGTTTTTGGACATAGGCCTGACCTTCTAAGTCAGTCCCCATCCTGTCTCACACTGTACCCTCTCTGAGTCATAGGCTCTTCCTAGAGCTAAGTTCTCTCTCATTTCTGCTCCCTTTTCACAGTGTCATTGACTAAGTCTCCATATCCCAGGCTCTGTCCCCTCAGTCCCTCCTTTTCTATCTCCTAACATACTTGAGCATTCCAAATTCTTCAGCCTCCAGCTTCCCATCCCACCCCCCCACCCCCAACATCATTTGGTTCTTGAATGAAAAATCCTACTGAAGTGTGGGGCCTGCTCATTCTGAGGAACACTCCACATGTATCAAGGAGTTACTTACAGCACCTGAAATCAACAAATAATCTCTGAAAGTAATGGCTGAGTCTTCAGAGCTGGAAAATGGCTGGGGGAACCAACAGCCCTATCCTCAGGCCCCTGAAGTCTCAGTTCTCTCCCCTCTATGAATTGTCTACCCCATGAATTGAAGGAAAAAAAAGGCTTCTGCTCTTATTCAAGACACAAAGGGAAAGGGAGATATAAGGAAAGGTTCTGTCTCTCAACTTTGTTACTCCAGGATGTCGAGAATTCTGGAGGCGGCTGCTTCAAGAGTGGTGTGAAACATTCAATAGGACATGGTGGTGTGGGGAGATGGAATTTGGGAACCTGGAGCCAGGAAAGTCCCATTCCCTGGTAGGGGATAGACTGGAAAGTGGGAAGTAAGGTGTCCTGAGAAGGGGAAATGTATATATATTGTGGAGAGAAAGGAGAGATAGTTCAAAAAGAACTTAACATTCTTTTTTTCAGGTCTTGCCAAGAACAGGACTAAAAACCTGCTGGTGTGACTATATGTGAACCCAGCTCTAGTATTTCTCTCCCCGTTTTCTCTCTGCCCCATTTAGCCTCAATTCTAAGTGCCTGGATAGGTAGTTGGAGGCATACTATAAGATGGGATTGAGAGAAAAAGGTGTTCCAAGTTAGGTGGGGAGAATTAATCGAGAAATATGGGGTTGGGTGAGGAACAACAACAATCAGAACTCCTCAGTCCAGGGTTGTGACATGGCCCGTGTCATCACTCCTCTCCAGCCCACTAATCTTCATCCTCTGTCAGCCACAGTGGACAGTGTCCAATCAGCCATGGCCACTAGTCGTGTGCACACCCCCAAATATCACACCCCCAAGCCAGGCTGAAGTCAGAGGGTCAGGTAGAAACTTTAAAAGACAACAGAAACTCAGCAGAGAAGGAAAGGTGGGCCACCTCCAGACTTAAAAGAAGCAACTTGTTCCTCCAAAATAAGTACTAGATTGAGAACAAGGGGTTTCTTTGGGATTTCATCTCTGAGAAACCCCTAGTTAAAATTTGTCCATGTTTTCTCCAAATACAAATCTTCTGACTTTCTAAGTGGGGATGAATTGTCCCTAAAGATCTAAGCCTGAGGAACCTCAAATACTGCCCACAAATAAAATCCATAACAGTTGGAAACATTCATCAAATATGAAAAAAAAGTCTTGATCGGGGGAGGAGTTAAGATGCTAATACCTTCTGCATAATGCCTTAAAAGGGGCAGGATGTGTTTGCAGTGCACTCTCCTGTTTGCTTTACACCACAGGCTGTGGGATAGATAGTATTGTTGCTCACACTTTACAGATGAAGAAACTAAAGCCCAGAATGGTTATGGAACTGGTCTAAAGTATCAAAGGTATGAGATGGTAGATCTCCACCAGGGCTGCCTGACTCCATCATGGCTACCCACTGTTTAGGGGATGGGGAACTCTTAGCTGTGGTAGCAGTTTCTTCTTTGCTTCAACATCCAAGGACAGTCCCTGTAAAAATCATATATTGTGCACTGCTATTTTTTTCCCCAACTTGGTTTCTGTGTCAGGGGTCCTTGGATGGGGCTTTCCTAGAAAGTCCTCTAGGTCTAGTAAGGGAACTGGTTGCCTGAGGTGGTGGTGGTGATGGGGAGGTAAACAAAGAATAAAACTGAAAAGAGAGCCTGTAATAATTCAGGACCAGTCACAACTCACAAACAAGCCACTTGGAGGAGCTGGTTTGCCTAGGCCTTTGAACTGGCTTAAATGAATTAGGATAACACATGTCCCTGCTCCTGTCTTTGTTTAGGAGAGGTGAAGGATTCACTCTCTACCCACAACCCAAATCAAGTTAAAGACTTGGGCATCCTTCTCCCCACTTACTCCAAACCCCCTTCCTAGACTCTCCAGATAGTCTGAGGCATTAAAAATGATCTTTCCCCTTATCTCCATATTAAAGGATTAGAGTCAAAGGATTGATTTGCTCTTCCTGGATGCCTGCTTATCTGCTGCACTAAGTTATGGAGCATCTGCCTTTTCCAAGTTATTTGATAGTATTTTGCTTTTATGACTAAATAGGGTGTCTGTTGCTTGCTTTTGGGTGCCTTTCATCTGAAGCCTCCAACCACTTAAAGCAGGCAGAGCCTGCTATATATTACCAGAATCTCTTCCTTTCTTGTTCTTGAACACACAACTGGACCACACTTTTCAGTTTCACTTTGAGTAACATGTTCCACTTCCAGGCTTGGCCCGTGAAGCCTCCCAAGGGAGATCCTTCATGTTCCTTCCTTTGTGGTTTGATTCATATGACCTTAAGCACACGGACCTTGAAGGCCAAATGTTAAAGATGGTAGGGCCACAGGTCAGAAGGAACACAGTTCTCTGAATCGCTACCGGGCAGAGGACTGCTTGCTAATCAGGGTCATGTGTTTTGGACTTCACTTGACCAATACATCCATTTCTGTTTGTTACCACTCTAAAATTTTGGGCTGTATGTTTTATAGTAGTTAATGTTTTCCTAACCTATATGTCAGGTTAGAAGGTTGGACTTGATTGCCATCAGGAATAGGAAGTTAGTCACTGACAGTTTTTTTAACAAGGGGAATAATACCATGAAGACCAGTGGAAGTGACAGATACAAGGACTGAAGAATACTTACTGAGTGAGATTGTGAGATCTTGAGACAGTTGATGTTGTCAGAATACAAGCTAACTCCTGACTATGTCAGAGAGAAGGTTGACGTGACTTTGAAAGTCTCTCGAGAGGCTTCCTCTCTAGAGGAAGGAAGTGCTGAAAAATGAATCCTATCTTCCTGAAGTTTAAAGTCTCTTTTCTCTTTTGTATAAGTCCTGACTCTGGGGGCATCTGGGTGGCTCAGTCAGTTGAGCATCTGACTCTTGATTTTGACTCAGGTCATGATCTCAGTCAGGGTCATGGGATCAAGCCCTGCATCAGTCTCTGTGCTGAGTGTGGAGCCTGCTTAAGATTCACTCTCTCCTCTCGTCTCTCTCTCTCTTTCCCTCTCTTTCTCTCCCTCTGCCCCTCTCCTCTGCTTTCTTTCTCTCTACAAAAATAAAAAATAAATAAATAAGAAATTTTTCAAATGTCCTGATTTCAGTATTGCTTAATCTAGCCCAGTGCCTGATACCTAATAAATATTGAATGGATGCTGGTCCTGGACTCTTGGAAGGCTTTAAGGAGCTACCACTAGCTGAGTGCTTATGGTGTGAAGAGGGCACTTTCATATACAGAATCATTACAACAACCACACAAAGTGCTAGCAAATTTTACAGAAGAAGTAATGTAAATTCTAAGAGTAACTTGCTCAAGGTCTCTTGGAACAATCTTATTATGAGACCCATATCTTTTCCAATATAACAAGAAACTAACTCAGAAAATCTTAATGGCTAGTGTTTACTGAGTGTCTGCCATGTGCCAGGCACTCTGCTGGGTGCCTTACAAACATACAGAAGCAGCTGGAGTATCAGATATTGCAGGCCTTTACTAGTGTTTCCAAACTGGGGATTCTGTGGGAATCAGGTATTATAGTCTTCTCAGGCTGCGATAACAAAATATCATAGGCTGTGTGGCACAAACAATTTATTTCTCACATTTCTAGATGTTAGGAAGGAAGTCCAAGATCAAGGTACTGGTTGATTTCGTTCCTAATAAGGACTCTCTTCCTGCCTTGTTGAAAGCTGATTTCTCAGCGTGTCCTTACATGTCCTCACATCTCTGGTCTCTACTTGCAAGGGCACCAATTCCATCATGAGGGTCCCACTCTCATGACCTCATCTCACCCTGATTGCCTCCCAAAAGACCCATCTCCAAATCCCATCATATCGTGCTTTAGGGCTTCAACATATAAATTTTTGGTGGACACAAATATCCAGTCCATAACAGTAGGGAAAACATTAACATAGTTTTAGATCAAAGCATGATTCTTTTGGACTTTTCTTTAGGGCTCCTGACTCATTTTCTTTTGTCCTCTTAGTTCTTTGGCTCCATTTTCCTTGCACTGGGTCGAAGGGTGGTTTAGGGTTCTCACTAATACTCTGGTCCTGCAGCTCCTGCTTCGCTCCACAGACCCACACACCCACTCTGATCTCACGGTGTTCAGATTGCCTTGGCCTTCTTTTATTAGTGGGGAGCAAGATGCTAGTCTGAGACTTCACCACCCATTTATTCACATTACATCATTCATATTTATTTATTCAACAGATTTTTAATAAGCAGTAAGTGTCACCTATTAGAAAATAGGCAGTGACGTTTGTAACTCTGGTTTCAAAGGACTTTAACATTCTTGGACTCCTCTGATCTTTACAACCAATACTATGAAGTGGGTCATGTTAATACTATGAATTTGTATCATTGAAGAAACCAAGCCCCAGAAATATTAAATAACTTGCCTAAAGTCACAAAGCTAGGATGAGATTCAAATAAAAATTTCTGACTTCCAATTGCTCTCTCCTGCCATCCACAGCTGTCAAAGTCCACATTCTATGGTGACTCCAGCCTCATTGCTTGCAGATGTGTCCTCATTACATTTATTCGTGTATTATTATTTTTTAAATGTTTATTTATTTTTTAGAGAGAGAGAGATACAAAGTGAGAGCAGGAGAGGGGCAGAGAGAGAGGGAGACACAGAACCTGAAGCAGGCTCCAGGGTCTGAGCTATTAGTGCACAGCCTGACGTGGGACTTGAACCCATGAACCCTGAGATATGACCTGAGCCAAAGTTGAATGCCTAATCGATTTAGCCACCCAGGTGCCCCTGATTCGTGTATTAGTTAGGGTATATATAATAGCTGCAAAGGACAAACCTCAGATCTCAGTGCTTCACATGATAAAGAGTTATGTATCATATAGTCAGTCCAGTGTGGAGATCTGCGATCAGGTAACTCCAGAATCCAGACCTGCTAACGTAGTTGGTCTGCCATCTTATATATGTGGCTTCAGGTGGCCCAACAATCACCTTTCCAGTAGATGGGGAGGGCATGTGGGAAAGGCACAAATGTTCTTAACTTCTTCAGCCTGGACAATTATATTCCAATGGTGATAACCAGTTATACAACTTCATCTGGCTACAGAGGGGCTAGAGGTCAAAAAATTCAGCAACTTTGTATCAACACTGAATTGAGATAACATCCTAGGGTTGAAAGAGTTGTCCTGGGAGAAAGATGCCTTTGGAGACAATGATTCTAATCCGTCTACATGTTCACACCTCTTTGTCTCTCATTCATTCCACCAGAATTCACAGAGCACCAACTTTGTGAACCAGTCATAATTAAAGATCTCCTGGCTGAAGAACAGATTAGAGCCCAGTCCCAAAATGTTGGTGGGGCATTAGGCTATAGGCTGATTGGTGATAGAAGTGGTCTCTTCCCCTCAAGAGGGTGTTTGCTATTCCTACAATTTTATTTTTATGTTCTATCAAAAGCACTATCACAAAATAAAAAGGACTTTGTTGTGGTCACAACTTAAGTAGTTGATTCATGTTCTTAACTGTTCTATCACCTTTTAGCAGTTTCCAAATACTTCTGTCTGGGAAACTGTAGTGGGCATATCCTATTTGCTTCCTGGGCCTCCCCAGTACAGGAGGAAGGGAGAAGGTTAACTTTGGAGCCTGGGAAAATAGGAAGGAGGCAGCTCAGTTATCTTGCTGAGAGTTACTCTCATCAGCTAGAGAATGGAGCAAAGTGGTTAGACTCAAGAGTTATTTAGGAGGTTGTCTGGGCAGCATGTAGGGGATGTAAGGGAGAGGAAGCAGGACATTTTGATTTGTGAAGTCATTTTGATGCCTGTGTATATGTGACCCTAAAAAATTTCATCTTTTAGTGCCTTAAAAAGGCACTTTGTCATTTTAATGTGGGCAACAGAGTCCCTTGTCCCATCCTTAACTCAGGGAGAAGGAAGAGTTGCGACCGATCCCATGTCCCTGGCTAGGTGCATGGTGGTCTTTCCTTGAGATAGGGACCGTGATAGGAGGAGCATGTTTGGGGTGGATCTGGGTGAGGTTGAGATGGGGGAGGTTGTTCCTCTACATCTGGACATAGAGGGTTTGAAGTACTTCTTGGTCCTCAGAAAGCCATTCCTTGTGCTGTGTAGCTCAGCCTTCTTGGCCAACTTTCTGTAACTCCAAACTTGCTCTTAAAGAAGAGGAAGGGTGGTTCAGAAATTTAGGTACTGGGAGAAGCAGAGGAGCCAAACGTATATAAAATAGGTAAAGTGTGTGTGTATAAATACCATTAGGAGTAGGTTGCAACTGTAAAGCCCATAGATGTTCATCTGCCTTGTGTATAACATTTGCAAACTAATTAGCACACATAAAAATGCAAGGAGACCCTCCAACTCTCAGCCCCTCTCCTAAATGAAGAATCATCCTTCTCTTTTTTTCTAGTTGCACCCTAAAGCCCTGGTTCCTGTTATTTAAATTTGGGCTGGTCATACTGGAAAAGAAACAAGTGGTTGGCATCTGTCCTGTCAGTATAGGGTGACTTCCCCTTTGTGCCTGGGTCAGAGTTGTGGGGGAAGGAGTGGCTGTTGAGGGGCCAGGATGGGGACAGAGATTGGCTTAGTCTGGTCTCAGGGAATGTCCTTGTTTTTATCTATCTGGGTCCCTCTTTCTGTCCCTTTTCACTCACAGATTGTGTGGCATTTTGAGGGTGGAGTGCTTGGGCACCTAGCCCACTACTTCCCACTCCAATGTGGCCCTGGTCACAAGCCACATGGTAATGGCCATCAGCCTGGCCTCTTGGCCATCCATCATAGCCTCAGCTGCCACACTGGCACAAGTATTAAAAGGAACTTTTACTAGGTCCCTCCCACCCCCAGTTCTGTTCCCAAGGCTAAAGTGGTGGAGACTTATGTGTAAAGAGCCACTCTGGGTTGGAAACCAATGCCAACATAACCCTTTGATGATGGAGAGGGCTGTCTGTGCCTTGAGGAGGACGCTGGGGAATGAGGCTGTAGTCCATGGAGGAGGAGCACCTCAGTGTGCACTTGGGCCCTGCAGTGTTGGGAAGAGGCAACAATGGTTGCTATGGTATGAAGGAAGACTCCCTACCAGATCCCAGGGGATGTTTTTTCCTCTCCCTCCATGTATGTGCAAAGCCTGTAGACTTGTGCTTGTTTCCTACTGAGGCTGTATCCCCAGGTGAGAGTGTGAGCAGGGCTCCAATATCATAGGGAGAGGCCCTTAGCTGTGTCCAGGCAGTGCCCAAGTGAACCTGGAGAAAACACTGCAGGTCAGCACATCTGAATCTGTCCTGTGTGGGAGTGAGAGCTGTCAGACTCAGGGCACAGGAGGAGCACAAGCATGGCTGAGGCATGAGACCTTTCAGTCCCATAGTACAGACCCCCTTTGTCTGCTATATGGGACACATGAATACTATATACATTGACCTCAGCTATGGAAGATGTGTGCCCTCCTTCCTGAGAGCAGTGGCCTGGTCCTGGTGTAGACTGCATCTGTGCAGGGGCAGTCAGGAGTGGTGAGAGATTGCTGAGAGATTGTGCCTATGGCTGATTGCACAAGCTAATTAATTAGTGCTCCTCTGGTGTCCAAGAATGAGAAGGATCTAGGAGGAGGTGGTGGCGGGGTGTCTCAAAGCCCAAGAGCTCAGCTCTTCAGAGCCCAGAGTGTTACCAAGACTCAATTTCAGCAGCCCATCGCTTGAAAAGCCATACTCAAGAGAAGAATTTTGATTGGAAACGAATATGAGCTTTATTCAGGAGGCCTGCCACCTGGGGAGAGGGTAGACTCTTGTTCAAAGGCCAACTCCCAGGTTTCTACCTGGCCCAGGGATTTTTAAAGGAGCTCAGGGCAGTCCATCAGTAAAGGCAATACAGTGGTCCCTAACATTTTTAAAAATATGTCCAGACTTGATGGTGCCAGCTATCCTAGTTCCTGGGGGTGGTTCAAGGGGGTCTTGTTCCTTGGTGCGGGGGGTGGGGGGAGGTTATGCAAGAGTCTTTGGTTTCTGTTTCATGATGTGCATAAGGGCTCTGTTCCTTTCTAGAAAAGAATGCATGATCTATATGTACACAAGAAAGATTAATCATCATTTGGGCTTAGGGTGCTAGCTAATGCTTAAAGACTCCTAGGTTGACTAGAGGGGCCCAGGTGACTCAAAGAGGTCACCTAAGATTCTGCCAGAATGGGGGCATTCAGCCTGGTATGCAAGGTGTGGGATCAGAGATCTGCGAGCCCTGGCTGAAGAGAGGATGTGTGTGGCTGGTGGGGTTGGAGTGCAGAGGCTGGGCTCTTGAGGATGGGTGTCCTGGTGTTCTGAGCTGGGCTGGGTGGAGGTGGATGGAGGGGAGGACACCCCCTCTGCTTAGGGAGGACTCCAGGCTCAGGTCTTATCTTAGAGCATGTTCTCTCCAGGTGGCCCAGAAGGGAAGGGAAGAGAATGGGGATCACACACTTCAGACCAGTCCAGCCTCATTCCTTCCCCTCTATCCTTGCTCACCTCACTAAGTTCAGCTTCACAATGGGCCATTTCACACTTATTACACACCCACTGTGTGCACTGAGCCCCAAAGTGTTCTTGTGCCATTCTCACCCCAGAAACCACTGCCTTCCCCTTGCAGCCCACACAGATCCTCAGACCCCTCAGCTCCTAGGTTGATCTCGGAGGCCAGAAGCTTCTTCTGAAGCCTGGGATCTGGAACCTAGATATTTGGGACATGCCATGGGGACCCTGAAGAAGTGGGGGAAGGGAAGGTTGGGAGACAGCCCCACAATTTCCTGGCGACAGGACTTACAGCAGCAAGAAAGATTCAAGTGAGAGGAGAGGAAGAACTTCCTAGGAGCAGACACTGCGGCTGGTTTTCTAGAGCAGAAATCCTGGGCCTGATACAGGGATGGAGCAAGATGAATAGGGGTGCATAGAGAGAGATCCTGTCCCCATGAGTGTTGGGGTTCAGCAAGGTATGGCGGGTGAAGGGGAGACCACATGTAGCAAACAGGCAGGAAACAAGGCGAGACTCTGGGGGAATTCTTGGCTTCCATGTGGAGGTGCAAGTCCGCTCCTGAACACACATGGCTAACTGGGAAATTATGGGCGTCTGCTGGGCTCTCAGACATCAGTAATCCTGGACCGGAAAAGATGCAGAGGACAAGTGGTTTCCTTTCTCTCCCACAAACCTCTGCTAGGAGCTGAGCGAGTCTCCCTCCAGCATGAGTGGAGGAGCAGGTGGTGGGACCAGCAGATATGAACAGTCACCATTTGCCTCTTTTGTCTCCTGAGATGGAGTGGCTTTGGGGTAACCAGGTAATCAGGCCATCCTGAGATCCCAGGGCTGCCAAAGGTCCCATCTAACCTGGGGTGGGACTGAGCTGTGGGCTGTCCCTGCCCCCAGGCTACTCAGGAGGGGATGGCTCGCCACGGTAGGCAGACTTCTCCCAGGTGGGACTCAAGTGCTCTGCAGGTTTCCCCTGGTCACCCTGTTATTCTGTGAACCCCTGCCCATCACTTTCCTAATGGAGAGATGGCTCTTCAGCACCTGTCTGAATCTGCCCGCAGGAAGAGAAGGGGGAGATGGCAGACAGAGGGCAGGAAGAGAAAGTAGGAGCCAATTGTCCTTCCTTTCATTGGGCTCTGAGTCCTGCTCTACTCCTTAGATTCTGGAGGGTGTGAGAGGTGTGAAAACAGACGTAGAAATGACTTGAAATTGGGCAAAATGGTAGGATAGCTGGGTGGAGAGATGGAGGTAATGGGAAAGTGGAGCCCACTGGGAGGTGGAGTTGTCTGGGGAAGTGAGCCAGGAGGGGAGGGAGGCAGGCTGGTGGGGTGGAAGGTGATCAAGGTGGGAAGGAACTGGTGGGAGGTGGGCAGTGCAGGGGTCAGAGGGATGGGGTTGGGCAGGCAGGAGGTGGAGGAACCAGGATAGGGCAATGCCAGATGGAAAATCAGAGAGGGTCAGGGTGGTGGGTTGTCTGGAAGGAGGGCTGAAGGAGGATCCCACTGGGAGAAGGGGAAGACAGCACTTCAGAAGCAGTCAGGGCCTGGGAAGAATGTAGGGAGTACAGGCTGTGGCAGGGAAAGCAAGGGTGTTTGTGGGTCACTGGAGAGTCCCAGGAAGGTGAGGGTAAGACCTTCAGAGCCACTTCCCACTCAGGCTGAGGCTTGATTCTGAATGGGAGCTGAGGAGGCCACCTGAGCAATAGCGTAGAGGTATCATTCCTGCTTCCCCTTAACCCAGGGCAAGTGCATGGATTGCCCATCAGGGTGATGTTTCTGTTTCTGTTTCTGTTTCTGTTTCTGTTTCTGTTTCAGGGAAAGCAGGGTGGAAGGTTTTTGGGGAGATGCTCACCACAGGGACTGGGGTTTTGAATGGGACAGCTTTCCACAGTGGACATATGCCTTTCGGAAGCTTTATCTGTCTTTATCTTCACACAATTATTGGGTAAATTTTATTAATCCCATCTTACAGGTGATGAAACTGAGGCTCAGAGAGGCTATGTCAAGGGCCCAAGATAAATTAGCTTATTAATAGGCAAATCTGGATTCGAACTCAGGTCCTTGACTCCTGTGCTCTTGCTCCTTCCACCACACCACACCACTGGGCAGAACGTCTTACTTTGTTATGTGTCTACGTCAGCTTCAGGCCTGGGGGTGGGGAGAGGTGGGAGACGGCGGATAGATGCTCAAAAGTTCTTGTTGTATGAATGAATGAATTACCTCTACAGGTTCCCCTTCCATGGTGTGGGCCAGAGTCTTAGAACACTGGTGGCAGGAAGGGAATATAACAAAGGAGTGCCAGTGTGGGCAGAAAACTTGAAATAGGTTTCCTGTGGGTTTCCATGCTCTCTCCTGGACATTCTAGATCTCTAGAATCTAGAAGACTGGGCTCTGGATCCTTAGAAGAAAGGAATAGAGTGGAGTGTAAATGTGCACAAGTGTGTTTGATGAGTGTATAAAAGTGTGTATATTTGTGTGTGTTAACTATAAATGTGTGAGTTAGTGAGTATGTGTCTTTGTGTTGCATATATGTGAGAAGGTGATGTGTGGGTGTGTATATGTGTGTGTGTATGTATGAGTGTAAGCATCTCTGTGTGTGTGTGTGCATGTGTGCAGGTGTGTGTGTGCATCTGTGTATGTGTGGGTGCTGTCCCAGGGGAGCCTGAAACCTCATAGCCAAAGGTGTCTTTGATTTGATTTGTGCAAAGTTCCAGCAGGTTTCAGGCTGTAGTATGTGGTGGGGGAGGTACAGGGCAGAAGAGGAAGGCTGTCTGTGCTTGAGGTCTGGGGGATTGCATAGCCTGAGCAGTGGGTGCCTCTGTCCTGCCAGGCACAGGGGGATGGCATAAGGGTCCTGGGTCTGAGGCTGGGTGGAGACTGGGTCATGATCCCTTCACTCAGGGCTTGCATTGGAAGAGCTCACAGGCCCTGCTCTGACCAGGGAGGGCCATAAAAAGGTGGGGCCAAGGTGGGAAGGTGACCAGTCAGTGGAGGGTTCAGGCCTACTCTCTCCTCACCCCCACCCCCAAGATTTGGGAATGATGGAACCAGGCTGCAGTTCCTAACTCTAGGATCCACCCATTCTATCTGAGAGCCATAGAGTCCCCAGAAGTCTTTGAGTGCCACCTTCTGAGGCTAGGATGACAAGAATCACAGTGAAAACTTCTCTCTGTCAGTATTAGCCAGACAGGTCCCAACCAAGTCCCTGTCCCTTGGAAGCCATTGATAAAGCCCTGTATGCATTCTTAGTGAATGTCAATGTCACAGAAACTGAGGCTTTCTCACACCTTGTGCTGGGAAGTTCTTACTGAGCATAATTCAGATCCTCTTGTTGACTTTGTGCCAGATAAGATCAGGCTGAGTTTGTGAAATTGGATCCCAGCACCCCTTCCCCCAAGTATGGAAGTAGCTTCTTCTAGATAGGGAAGTGGGTCAGAGTGTAGGGACACTGAGAGGATGTGGGGCTAAAGCTGGTGGATCACAGATGGGTCAGACCTTTCCTGGGCAGGAGGGTGGTGATTAACAGGGCAGTTTCAGAGAAGGGAGCTCAGAGACCACCAGTTTTCCCTCTGTTTCCCCTGTTACTCCAAGCTCTGCCAGGGGAAACAGGGGAAACAGGCTGTGGAAGGAGGGACCAGATTCGAACAGGAAAGTGCTTCCCTGGCTGCAACTTTGAAGAGCCTCTGGAGACATAGGACAAAGAGAAAATGATGAATGAAGAGAAGTTCCTCTTGCAGCTCATGAAATAGGAAGAGAGGGGCAGGGGCCGTGGGATTCTGAGGGGCAGAGGGGTGTGTGTGCTGAGGGTGAGGGTGCGCACAGCACAGTGTTTGTGGTGTATGTGTCTGTGCTCCGTGGTTAACAGTCCTGTGTACATCAGTCATATATGTAAACATATATCACATGGGGAAGGGTGCAGCTTTGGCGGGTTTTTTAAACCATGGTTTGTAAGCAGGCTTCCCACTGGGGCCTACGAAGTATGCTTTTCTGTTAGAAGCAACAGTCAGAACAGATGGGAAGACCCCCAGATTGGGAAGCAAGAAAATGTGGGTTCTAGTTCTGGCTCTAATTATCAGCTGGGTCACTGTGAAGCATCACCTTTTGAGCTGGGATGTCACCTGCTATATGAAAAGCCACACAGCCCTTCTGTGCCAGCAGCCTCAGTGCTGGGACCAGAAAAGGGAAGGGGTCTGGAGTAGAGGAAGGCATTTCAGGGGCCAAAGGGAATAATGGATACAGGTGGAAAGGGCTGCAGGAGGGGAACCCAGAATTCGGAAATTCATGGGTTCTTGCTGGAGCCAAAGATTCGCCCAGCATGGGTAGCCCAGGCCTATCTCAGGACCCAGAGCCCAGGGCTGGCTCTGCAGGGAGAGACATTCTCTGCCGCCCTCTTGTGGCCACCAAGCCCTTCAGCGGTTACTGCTGAGAATGTTCCCCTCAAGTTCCCAGGGCAGCAGCATCCTTTACCCCTGGTGGAAATTGCCTACAAGTGGAAAAGACATGTTTGGTAGTCCAACCACACTTTCCCCCCATCTCCTCTGGTTTCTGGAGGCACTCACAACCTCCTTAAGGCTGAGAGAGTCTTCCCGAGATTTATCTCTTTTTTTTTTTTGCCATTGTCTGAAGTTTTCTGCTTTTGGAGATGTGCAGTGGAGACAGGGGGCTAAGATCAAGATATTGAACAGAGAAAGAAACTTCTCTTCCTCCTTGGATTCCATCTACACCCCCAGTTTCCCAGGGTGTTTGGGAGTTTTCAAAGAAAGATTGCAGGTGTAGTGACATTCCTGGAGAAAATGGGCCTGGGGCTGACCAAGCATTATGTTTCTAGGTTTCCATGAATTTGCATCTCAGTTCAGTCCCTCAGCCTCAACAGGGAGGTGGATTGGCAGGAGCCAGGAGGCAAGAGATGTGATGCTGGAGGGAGATGGCATATTTGGCAGATGCTGATGGGACTCCTTATCTGCTAGCTCTGGAATCCCCTCCCACCCACCAGGCTGCCCTTGACCCTCCCCTTCTAGTGCTTAGTGCTCATTGGTGATTGCCTGTATTTGGGGAGACACTGGGGGCCAAGTGCCATTTGGTGGGGAAGGGGGAGGTTAGGAGGAGGGAGTGACACCAGGTAAGTGATGGAGGAGGAGGGGTTGGAATGACTGGGATTTGAGCTGGTGTCTAATGATCACTGGGGTGCTTGGAAGGCTTTGCAGGGGAAACTGTCGTGGCTGCAGATATTGACTTGCTGGGGGTGAGCGAGTGGAGGGTGGGAATGGGAGGGAATATTGAATGAGATTGAGTTCCACTTATTTAGGTACTTATTTTGGGGGACCCAGTGAAAAATGAACCGATGACTTTATTGAGAGCTTCCTATGTCCAAGAAGCGTTACAGGTGCCACAAGGGATAAAAGAGAGACATTTGAAAACCTGCCACATTCCCTCCCTGGACTTGTTGCCCCATGTGGGCTTCTCTAAGGGGTACAAGGAGCTGCTGGGAAGTTCTCACCCAGGATGCAGAGGCAAAGCTTTCAGGCTTTTTGTTCTTCACCTCTGCAAAACACCTCGAAGTGGCCTTCTGCCTCTCCTCACTCCTCTTCTCACAGAATGCTCCAGACTCATAGATACCTGGCTGAGGGGTACATTGAGTGCCCTCCCAGAATTTCCAGTAGCTCCAGTTGACAAAGTGGGCATGGGTAGGGCCAAGCCTCAATGCCTCACCCGCCAGCAAAGCAGACAGGGAGGTGACTCACATCTAGAGTCCTGGAGAATATTCAGTAAGAAACCTGTGCATTCTAATCTTCCAGCTGTCCATCTTCCACACAAAGGGCTGCCTGCCACACCCCATTGCACTCTCTATGACAGTCAATCCCTTGAATCACACAACAGCATGGGGGAGGCAGAGAAGGTTGCAGTTGGACACAGGGACATGGGCAGAAAGGCCCAGTAAATTCAAGCCAAAACCAACAGAATTGGAACAATAAGGCAGAGTGGGTAAGAGCACCATGGAGAGTCCAAGAGACAAAGATACAGAATCAAGAGAGACAGACAGAATCAAGAGAGACAGACAGGATCAATAGACACAGAGACAGACCCAGTGACAGGAGAGAGGAAAGAGAGGAGCGTCCAGAGAGCACAGCAGAAGATCCAAAACAGAAACAGAGAGATACCCAGAGGCCAGAGATAGTAGAGTCAGACATAGACTCAGGGACATGAATTGGACCCAGGCTCAGGGGTCTGAAAGCCATGGACCCAGAACCAAAGACAGATCTATGAGAAGAGACAGGTAGAACAGAAGGTTGGATGCAGACTTTGTGTGTGTGTGTGTGTGTGTGTGTGTGTGTACGGCAGGAACACAACCAGAGCTCCATACAAAATGGCAGCATCCTCTGGTGCTGAAGGAGACCCCACACCCCGCATGAAGGACTGCTCTGAACAGTGGAGGTGAAGGGGGGAGAATAGGAATAAGATGCGAGTTAGAGAAAGACTGAGATGGAGAAGAAATGGCAGAGCCCTGAATGAGATCAGAGGGAGAGAAACAGAGTGAAGCAGGGAGTAGAGACATGGACAGAAGACAGAAGGAGACAGAGCAGGAGAAGGAATATGATGGAGGCTGGTGTGCAGAGACACAGGGAGAGGGAGGGGGGCCCTCACTACAGGAGGGAGAGAGGAGCAGGGAGAGAGACAGGCTGTTGAGAAGCAGATGAGGGTAAAGGGGGAGCAAGCAGGACACCTGTCTCCCCAGAGAGGCTGGGCTGGGATAAAACCACCCAGTGGGGGGCACTTAGTGAGTGCTTTTTTAGGGTGATTTTGTCTCTCTCTTGTTTTAAGTACAATTAACCTATTCCACACAACCATCTTCTTCACAGGAGCATTTACAACTGCTGCTGCAGGTGCCTGGTCACCTGGCATCCTCTGTGGGGATCAGCTTCACAGCCTGCAGCACAGCCCTGAGCATCCTCACCAGAGACACATGTTCGTCCTTGGGGTGGATCTGATTTTTGAGAGTTGCCAAGTTTTTTTTCTGATGCTGGAGAAGAGGGTGAGAACCCAGTTGGGAAGCAGTATTTCCAGTTAAATACAAGGTGAATGTGGGAAGACACAGTGGAGGATGTGCCTTCCTTCAAAATGGCTCTGAAAGGTCATTGTGAAGGAGATGCTTGCAGCATGTGACAGGAGACATTCCTAGTGGCTGCTGGAGCCCAAGTTTAATGTTTCTGTGTGTTTCTGAAACCAGGTAGTGGTGCACCCAGGAGCATTCCCAGCCTCGTACTGGAGGGTGAGGCCTGAATTTGCCTGAAATACTTGGTCCAGTGGTCCTGCCCTTGGGGAGCTCACAGTCCTTTCCATACCAACTAATATGCAAAGTAACCTGGTGACACTGACACAACACAGACCAACAAGTGCAAAGGACAAAGGCAAATTGAGAATCAGAGTCAGTTAGTTTATCAGGGCATGCTGCCTGGAGGAAGGGAGTTATGAGTGGGCTGTAGAAGGAGAAACCCAACAGGGCATAGGGTGGAGGAGGAAAAGAAGAAGAGAACCTGTCTCTGTTGTTTCTGAAGCAGGATAAGCAAACAATAAGGCAGGCAGGAGACAGCTTTGCTAACCTGGAATAAATACTTGGACTGGGGAACCAGCATGAAGGGGAGTGAAGGGGGGCAGATGCTGAAAGCTAGGCTGGATGTTCTGAATTTGCTAGGAGAAGTATTGGGGCCCACTGGAGGGTGCCCTGAGTTGTGTTAGGCAGTGATGTGCATGAGCAAAATTGTCTGGAGAAGTGCGTACCCAGGTTTGCATGTCTCGTGTGTGTGTGTGTGTGTGTGTGTGTTGGGGGGTTGGGATGTACATCCAGGTGAGTTTGTGCCAAGTTGCTTTGTGCCCCAAGCTTGTCTATTACATCTGTGTGGGTGATTGGCATTCTGGTATGTCTGAGTGCCTTTTTCTTTGTGTTTCTCTGTGTGGTCATGTGTGATTGGTATCTCGGTTGCATATCGTGTATTTTATTTGGCTGCAGGCAGTGGGAGGGCAGCGTGTGTGCATAGGAGTGTGTTGTGCATGTGTGTGTGTGCATGAGCATGTCTGCAGGAGGAGTGGGACCAGTAGGGAGCCCTGGCTGCCCAAACATCACTGTCTGTCTCTCTCCCTCCATTGGCTCCGCCTGCCCTTGCTAAGGAGGTAAACAGCAAAATGGCAAAGTGCTTTGCCCAAGGAGACCTAAACATTGTAAACTGGGAGAGGACTCCCCCTGCAGGAGAGAAATGGCAGGAAGAGCCAGAGGACCAACACACAGAGTCCTGCAGGCACAGGCTTCTCCTTGGAGCTGGTGACTCACATGCACACACAACTCTCAGGCACCCAAAGGCATGCCAGGCATAGAAGGACACACACACGCACACACACACACACACACACACACACAGAGTGGTTCATGACCTCCCGTTTCCCTCCCTTCCTCAAAGTCCTGTGACCTACTTTCCATCACTTCTAAAAGCCTCCGGGGTTTGGGGAGATGGGGCTGGAGGCACTCTCTTGGACTTAGGAGCCAATAACCAGACAGTTACTTAGCCTTGTAAGGCTGTACATGTGTGCGTGTGTGTGTGTGTGTGTGTGTGCGCACCCATGCCCCTCCCTCCTCCTTCACTCCTCCCACATTCCACCACCATCTACCCTGCACTCTTTGAGGCTGACTCCTGCTCCCCCTTTCTGAGCACTGCCTCTAACCCTGGGTTCCTCTATCTGCCTCAGTCCCACACGTCTTCCACAGGGTCCCTCCCTTGGTCAGGCTTTTTGTAGTTTGGCCTGTTTGTAGTTTGACTTTATCTTTCTGCCCCAGGTCATCATTATCTCTCCCTCCCTGGTTCCATGGACTCTGTAGCCTGGTTCCTCCACCCTTTTCCTCCTTCTACACCCTCCTTGGCCTCCCCCTAGGGTTCTTCTTCCCTCCTCCCATGCTCTACCTGAAGCTGCTGCCTCCTCCCAGTGTCAGTCCTGTCCCTCAGTGTATTTCTGCCTGGGTTCTTCTCCCACTCACCATTCTCCTGCTGGGTTTCAGATGTGGTCGCTGTGTTTTACTCCCCTTCCATGGGAGCTCTTCTGGCCCCTCCAGAGTTCCAGTTTCCTGTTTCCTCCTCCCCCTTCCTGTTGTGAAACTGCTGACACTGCCTTCTGGCTCCCAGTCTCTGCCAGGACTCCCCTGGTTGTGGGGGCCAGTGGTGAAGTAGGAGGTCCTGGGCTGAGCTGAAATCCCAGCCCTGTTCCTCCCCATGTAGCCTCTTCACCTGGACTCACTCACCTGTAAAAGGTGGCAAATAACGGCAGGGGCAACAGGAAATAACTCATGGGACTATAGTGAGAATTAGCACTGAAGAAAGGATGCAACATACTTGGCACATAGTATGTGCTTAATAAATATTAGCTCTTGTTATTTGTCCTTCCTCAGTCTGCTCCCCTGTCTCTTCAGCCTGGAGTCAAAAAAATATTAAGAAGAGAGAAAAGAAAAAGTAATAGACAATATAAGCCAAATCCAACTAAATATCAGGAATTTCTTATGGTTCAGCCTAACAAGTGCTCTAAGCTCTGAACACAGGAAATGCCCGTGAGTGTGGACAAGAAGGGAGGGTGGGTACTGACTGAACACAGAACACAGGAAGCCATGTGAACTGTGCACTGGAAGGATCAAATTCAACCCCAGGGAGGATGGGGGCTGCCCAAAGTCCAGCCTGTGTTCATCCTGAGGTGGCCATGCTGGCTGCACTCTGTCCCTGGGCTCATGGGCCTGTGTCTGCTAGGGCTGCAGAGTGTGGGAGTCCAGCTCCTAAAATACTCTCACTTCCAGAGAGGACCTGGATTCCTGGAGACTTAGACCCACCTCTTCTTGTCCTCTCTTTGCATGTCAGGGACACACACACACACACACATGCCCTGGGATTTCTAAAGGAAAGCAGGGTCCCACTAGAGATGGATTCTCTCTAGCTACTTGCTTTCCTGACACTAGACATCACAGGGCAGTGTAGGCCCAAATGATGTTCCTGCTTGGGTTTCTTTCTCAGTTCCCCCCTTTCCCCAAGGGAGCAGAATCAGTGAGTCACACACTCTACCCTCTATATGTGTGTTGGGCACTGAAGGGAGACCCAGAGGGAGGAGCAGGGGCCCTGTCCTGCAAGAGCTCCTTGGATCTCAGACTCATCTCACCAAGTTCAAGGCATAGCACTCTGGCTGCTCCCTCAGCAAGTGTTTTTGAGCTGAGTTGGTCAAGGGCAAGTGGACCAGGCCCCCTGAGTCAGATGATGGGAAATAGGCAATGACCAAAAGAGGGAAGATGGAGGAAGACACAGAACTCCAGAAGGTTCCCTAGGAGACAAAGAGAATGATACTCACTTATTTAGCAAGGAGCAGGAAAATGGAGAGGAGAGGATCAGATAAGTCAGAGCTCTCAGTAAGTACACGATCTTGGGGTAGGGAGTGTGAACCTTAGAGACAGATGAGGAGGGAATGTGTAGGTGTGAGTGAGTGTGCATGTGCACTAGGAAGCTAGGCTGACGTCCTTGGCCTTGATGTGTCCTCATAGGCTGTGAGGATGACTGAGCCTGGACTAGATAGATTAGTGAGCCATGGCTGGGGGGAGACAGCTGCCAGGCCCATGCCAGGGGAAGAGGTCCCTGGGGACCAGGAGACAGAAAGAGGGAGAGGGAGACAGGGATGCAGGTGAAGAGGGGTAATGGGAAGACTGAGGTTTTAAGCCCTTTATCCTGGCAATCCCCTCACCCACCCCTTTCATGCACTGAATTCTGTGTTTTAAAGCTCAAGTCTTCAATAAATTATCTGGTTTAGCCTTTCATCTTCAGAGGGTAAGGTATGACTTCCCCATTTCTCAAATGAGGCCTCAACTTGGCCAAGCTCTCCTGGGCAGAACATGCTGAGAAGGGCCTCAGGAGGAAGGGCCTCTTTTGCCCTCTGGGGGTCACTTCTCCCTCACACAACAGGCCCCAAGCCTGGGTGCTTCCCAAGGCAGAACCTGCAGGAGTGCAGTCATTTGATTCTTTGCTCCTCCCCTTACCAGCTCTGTGACTTGAGGTAAGTTACTTAACCTCTCTGTGCCTTAGTTTCATTATCTATAAAATGGCAGCACTAATACCTGCCTCTGTAGCTTGTTATTGAACATAAAATGAGATTTAGGCAAAAGAACTGTGTGCAGTTGTAACGACTTATAAATCTAAAATCATTAGGCATTTTAGGGACACCTGTGTGGCTCAGCCGGTTGAGCATCTGCCTTTGGCTCACGTCATGATCTCACAATTCGAGGGCTCAAGCGCGATGTCAGGCTCTGTGCTGACAGCTCATAGCCTAGAGCCTGCTTCGGATTCTGTGTTTCTCTGTCTCTGTCCCTCCCCCATTCACACTCTGTGTCTCTCTCTGACAATAAATAAATAAAACATTAAAAAATACATATTAGTAAAAACATTAGGCATTTTAAACCATCCTCATCCTCATCTTTGATATCTTCTCAGTTTATACTCTCTGTACCTACTGTGCACATCATCTCTGTTTCCAACCTCTTTTCCATAGGTCCCTCAGCCCTTGAAGATTCTGGATACACTCTTTTAACTTACATGCTTTTTCCTTTTTTTTCCTTTCCTCCCTCCAACCCTCCCTCTCTTTCTCCTTCCCTCTCTTCCTCCCTTCCTCCCTTCCTTCCTTCCTCCCTTCCTTCCTTCCTTCCTTCCTTCCTTCCTTCCTTCCTTCTTTCCTTCCTTCCAGTCCGTCTCTAGCACTTTCTCCAGAGTTTGTCAACCTGGCTTCCTGCCTGGCTCTGCTTCTCTTTCTCCTTGACCCCCATTCCCCCTTGCACTGGTTCTGCCAGGATGCATTAACTCTGTGAAATTTAAGACTGAGATTCAGGGATCTTTTGATTGCAGCATTTTGGGGGAGATGAAAGGGGAGGCATATACATGTCAGAGTCTCTGGGGTCCCCAAGTTGGCACTAGGAGGGGGCCTGGGGCAGTTATGGCAGGAGCTTCACCCTGTCAGCTTTCTGGGCACATCCACCACCCAGCAGCACCTGAGAGGGGACTGGGCTCAGCAGGGATCAGGTACAATGGAAAAGGGTCATAAAGCAAGTATATGTCCCTACCCTGGCCTGTCTCCCTCCTCCTGCTCCACACTTGCCTCCTTCTCTCTCTTTGTCATTTTCCCTCCCACCTCCTCCCTGCAGCCCTGTCTTCTTCCTTCCTACTTTGCCTCCTTCACCTTCATCTCTGTTAGGCAGATATGTCTGTCTGTCTGTGTCTCTGACTCTAAATATTTTGTGGTCTGAGATTCTCCAGGACTGAGGCTGCCCTCAGCTCTTCCTTCTGGCTGTCTCCCTCCCTTTCCTCCCTCAGTCTCTGAGGATTTCTCTTCCCATCACATCTTTGTGAGTTTCACCCTGTTTGCCTTTTAGTTTCTCCTCACACATCTCCTCCCATCTGTCTCCATTTGCTGCCTCACCTTCCCTGTTCCCTCTCCTGCCCTCCTTTCCATCTCATTCTTTGCTCCTCTTATCTCTGTGTCTTTTAGTCCCTTCCCCTGTCTCTGGCTCACACACCCTCTCCTCTCCTCTTCCTCCTTCTCATCCCTCAAGGTTCAGATACCTCATGTGAAATCACCTGGATGGGCTCCCCCTTCTTATGGCCCCAATCCTGCATCCTCTGCATTCCCCACCCCCCAGGTCTGGGCCAGTTCTTTTCCTTACCTGGTGATTGTCTGGGGTCCCTGGTATTTCACCCAGCCTCCCATCCATTACCTAGTAGGCGGTGTGTAGCACAGGGGGAAAGGGGAAGGATTGCTCTTGGGACCAGATACAAAGATAGACAGACTCCCTGCACTTGCCCTTCTTTCCCTCAAGCAGATGTACATCTGGGAAAATCCCCACTTGCCACAGGAGAACACAGCCTAGCACTGTTGGAACAGTGGCTTCATAGAATGAGTTTGGAAGCTTTCCTTCCATTTCTATTTTTTTTTGGAACAGTTTGAGAAGAATGGTTATTAACTCTGCTCTGGTAGAGAATTCTGGTAGAATTCCCCTGGGAAGCCATCTGGCCCAGGACTCTTATTTGTTGGGAGATTTTTTGATAACCGATTCAATTTCTTTTCTGGTGATGGGTCTGTTCAAATTTTCTATTTCTTCCCATTTTAATTTTGGTAGTGTGTGAGTGCCTAGGAATTTGTCCATTTCTTCCAGATTATCTAGTTTGCTGGCATATTATTTTTCATAGTATTCTCTTAAGATTGTTTGTACTTCTGTGGTGTTGGTTGTGATCTCTCTTCTTTCATTTGTGATTTTATCTACTTGGATCCTCTCTCTTTTCTTTTTGAGAAGTCAGGCTAGGGGTTTATCAATTTTGTTTATTTTTTCAAAGAACTAGCTTTTAGTTTCATTGATCTGTTCTACTGTTTTGTTTGCTTGTTTGTTTGTTTTTTGTTTTGGATTCTATATCATTTATTTATTCTCTAATCTTTATTATTTCCCTTCTTCTGATGGATTTGGGCTTTAATTGTTGCTCCTTTTCTACCTCCTTTAGATGTAAGGTTTTATTGTGCATTTGGGACCTTTCTTGATTCTTGAGATAGGCCTGAATTGCAATGTATTTACTTCTTAGGACTGCCTTTGCTGCATCATAAAAGGGCTAACGTGTATTCATTTTTATTTGCTTCCATGTATTTTTTAATTCCATCTTTCATTTCCTGGTTAACTCATTCATTCTTTAATAGGATGTTCTTTACCCTTCATGTATTTGGGGGCTTCCCAAATTTTTTCTTGCGGTTGATTTCAAGTTTTTAGCATTGTGATATGAAAATATTCATGGTATGATCTCAATATTTTTGTACGTATGAGGGTTGTTTTGTGACCTTATATGTGGCCTATTTTGGAGAATGTTCCATGTGCACTTAAGAATGGATTCTGCTGCTTTAGGATAGAAAATTCTGAATATATCTGTTAAGTCCATGTAGTCCAATATGTCTTCCAGAGTCATTGTTTTTTTGTTGATTTTCTGCATAGATGATCTGTCCATTGTTGCAAGTGAAGTATTAAAGTCCCCTACAATTACGGTATTATGAACAGTAAGTTTGCATATGTTTGTGATTAATTGATTTATATATTTGGGTGTTTCCACGTTGGGGGAATAAATATTTACAATTGTTAGCTCTTCTTGGTAGATAGACCCTTTAATTATGATATAATGCCCTTCTTCATCTTTTGTTACAGTCTTTGTTTTAAAATCTAGTTTGTCTGATATAAGTATGGTTACTCTGGCTTTCTTTTGATGTCCATTAGCATGATAGATGGTTCTCCTTCTCCTCACTTTCAACCTGCAGGTCTCCTCAGGTCTAAAATGAGCTTCTTGTAGGCAGTATTAGATGGATCTTTTTTTTTTTTTTCTTTTTATCCATTCTGATACCCTATGTCTTTTGATTGGGGCATTTAGTCCATTTACATTCAGAGTGATTACTGAAAAAACTGAATTTAGTGCCATTGTGTTATCTGTATATTTCATACACCAGATGTTTTCTGGTCCTTTGTAGTCTTTGCTGCTTTCCACAGAGCCCCCCTTAGGATCACTTGCAGGAGCTTGTTTAGTGGTCACAGACTCCTTTAGTTTTTGTTTGTCTGGGGAAGTCTTTATCTCTCCTTCTATTCTGAATGACAGTCTTGCTGTGTAAAGGATTCTTGGCTGCATATTTTTCCTATCCAGCACATTGAATATTTCCTGCCATTCTCTTCTGGCCTGCCAAATTTCAGTGGACAGGTATGCTACTACCATTATGTGTTTACCCTTGTAGGTTAAGGACCTTTTGTCCCTAGCTGGCTTCAGAATTCTCTCTTTATCCTTGTATTTTGCCAATCACTGTGATATGTCATGGTGTTGATCATTTTTATTGATTTTGAAGGGAATTCTCTGTGCTTCTTGGACTTGGATGCCTGTTTCCTTCCCCAGATTAGGGAAGTTCTCAGCTATAATTTGTTCCAATAAACCTTCTGACCCTTTTCCTTGCTTTTCTTTTGGGACTCCTATAATATGAATATTGTTTCATTTCATGGAATCACTTAGTTCTCTAATTCTCCCCTGGCGATATAATAATTTCCTTTCCCTCTTTTTTTTCCAACTTCATTATTTTCCATAGTTTTTTCTTCTTTATCACCTATTCTCTCCTCTGCTTCTTCTATCCTCTCTGTCACTGTATCTAGCTTATTTTGCATCTCAGTTATAGCATTTTTTTCATTCATCCTGAGTCGTTCTTAGGTCTTTGATCTCTGCAGCCAAAGTTTCTCTGGTGTCTTCTATGCTTTTTTCAAGCCCAGCTATTGTTCAGATATATTGTTTATATCTGTTTATATTGTTTATATCTGCAATTATTTGGCTGTGATTTCTTCTTGACCTTTCTTTTGGGGGGAATTATTCCATTTTATAATTTTGGGTAAGTTTCTATCTTTTGCATGTTTTAAAATCTTGTTATTTGTTCTGCACCTGAGAATACTACTATATTAAAAAGGGGTTATACATTGTTCAGGGCCTGTCACTCCAGGAAGTGTTTTTGGTGTATGTTCATGCACTCTGTTGTTGTGTTTTGGCTGGTCTATCCCACTGATGTCCTCTGAAGAGCTCCTACTTGCTTGTAGTGGTGGAGTTTTTGGACCTTTAACTAGGTGTGCCTTGATTTATTTGTTGAAGTAACCCTGGAAAAGAACAAAAAAACAGGGTGGGGAGAGTCTGATCCCATAAATGGAAAAAAATGAAAGGGGAGAAAATAAAACCAACAGAGAATCAAAAACCTATAAGCCTAATTCCAGAAAAAGAGAAAGGAAAATAAAGAAGAAGAGAGAGAAAATATGTAAAAAGAATAGAATAAAAATGCCTGATATATCCATATCCATATCATCTATATCTATATCATCTATCTCTATCTCTATCTTTAGATATATATAAACAAAACAAATCAGAAACTATGAATCTGATTCCAAAAAGAAAATAAAAAAGAGGAAAGAAAAATAAAATAAAATAAAATAAAATATAAAAGGAGAAGGAGGAGGAGGAGGAAGAGGAGGAGAAAGAAACAGTTGTCTGCCTAGGATCAGTGGCAGTATTCGTTGGGAGGAGAGGCCAGCTGCATTGGGTCAGACAGTCTTGCTCCAGTAGATAAGCAGTTGCCAAGCACACAGGGCTGGGTTTGGCTTAAGTGTGTCTCACCACCCCTGAGGGCTGCTGTGCTGTTCTCTCAAGTCCACCATATGGGTGTTTGGGACAAAAATGACGACGGCCCAATCTCTTCTCCCCTCAACGGGTATCTCAACCCATGCTGTTCAAGCAGCCCTCCCAGAATAGTGAGGGCAGTCAGCTTGCTCTGCTCCATAGTTCTCCTGAAACTTCTAGGCACTCAGCTGGGATTCAAAACCTGAGGTCATAAAGAACCCAGTTCTGTGTGGCTCCTCTTCTGTTCCAGAATAGAGTCTCTCTACCCTGGTGATAAAAGGCCTTTGGCTGGCACCTGCATGGTCTTTTGTCCCTGGGGAGGCAATAAACCCTCTCCCGAAAGTACTCCAGGAAGGGACTTTTGTCTCCCAGTGTGCCCCTGATATAGCTACATGACATTATTCACTCCAGGGCTGGCTACCTCCTCCCCAGGAGTGTGTGCCACAGCTCCCAGCTCCCTTCTGTAGAAAGTTGTGCACTTTTGAAACCTCTGAGTTTCAGTTCTAAAGGTTGTTTGCAAAAAAGAAACTGGCACTCTTCATATTTCTCATTCCCTAGTCTGTGGTCCAGAGAGGTTTTCCTCTTGTGCTAACTCGATGCTGCACTTTCACAACCCCTCTCTCTTTCTCTCCCTTTTGTCCCTCCACAGAAAGGGTTCTCTCCCCTCCCTGCCTACGCTTTTTTATCACCTTCAATTCGCATACTCCCACTTTGATCCTGCCAAACTGTGTCCCTCCCAATGTGGAGATCCGTGTGTCAGTCCGCAGGTCAATTTCCTGGGTGTCCCAAGTGGTCTGACCTCAATACAACTGTGTTTGAGGGACGAGGAAAATCCCAGTCCCCCTACTTCTCCACCATCTTAACTCCTTCCCCCTATGCTTTGGTTTTATTCCTGGAGTGATGGGAAAGTTGGATGATGGGTTGAGGCTGCATGGTGCTGGTAGAGGAGACTAGTAGGAGATTCTGAGAGAGGTGGTTGGATGTGCTTCTATTCTAGTTTAAATACTTCTTAATGGGCTTTTTAGATGGTCCTAGGACTGGCTTCCAAATCACAGGCTGGGCTTTACCTGGCTCCCCACACTCTCTTGCCAACCAGGACTTTCTCCATACCCAGGACCTTGGGAAGCTTGTTTACTTCTAAATTCACATCTTGCTGCCAGCAGAGTCTCCAGCAAAGACCCATTTAAGTCCTCAGCCACCTCCTCACCAATGCAGAACCCCACTAGTCTTCCATTACCCACCTCCAGCTTTCTTCCAGGATTCCAGCTAATCTACCTCCTTCATCCTTTTCCACCCTTTGGATGTCCCTGCCTCCCTATGGTCCCAACTCCCTGAGGGCCAGCCTTGCTAGTGCTCTGCCTCCTAAGAGCCCCTCCTCCCAAGGGCCCCACCTCTTTGAGGGCCTCAACTCCCTGAGAGCTTCACTAAGCTCCATTCCAAGTCCTGACACTGCTTGGCCAGCCTCCCTACTTGTCTCTGGGTTTGGCTTGCACTTTCTTGTCAGGTCTCTCTCCTCCAAGGAAGAAAAAGCCTATAGGTAAGTGATTTCTCCTGTTTATGGGATTGTCAAGGAAACCGAGGCAGAGCCAGAGAGGAGGAAGGCTGGCCTTGGATAATAGCTGGCTGTCCAAACCCTATGGGTTTGAACAGAGGGTATTTCACAGCACCAGAGCTAGACTTTGCTCTGGCAAGTGCAGATCAGAGGCCTTAGGAATTTGGGAAGGGCAGGTAGGTTTGCTGGGGCTAGAGTGATTTGGAGACCTACACTCTGTTGTCTTCCAGATCAGAAACATTCTCAGTTCTACTGAGGAAAATGAGTTAGGGGAGGTTATTCCTTGGTGCTTCTCCCCCAGAGTCCTTTCCCCCTCTTGGCCCTGCCTTCCTTCCTGGCCTTTCCTTTCTGACCTGGTGCAGAGCTTGCTTTCTTCATCTTTGTCTTTTCCACAGGGTCCAGCACATAGTATGCTTAGGCATGTTCTTTGAAGATTCTTCCACCTGGCTCTGCTGTCTTCTTGCAGTTTTGCCACACTTTTCTCACTGAAGGTTCTGAAATTGTATTATATCTTCTTAGGGAAGGCATTGGTGTGGATTTTGCAGAATAGCATGTCAGGTTGATAAGGTGGTCCACCATCACAATGGAGGATTTGAGGGTCTTCTTCCTTCTTGCTTAAGGAGTTAGATATCTATTTTTACACGTGCTTGAAAGTATCTATCAGCCTTTTTAAATGTAATTTGAAAAGTTGTTGTGCAGATTGTTACAGACCAGGTCAGGTTGTTGGAGGAAAGATTACCTAGTTCCCCTGGGGTGCAGTTGCCTAGTGGTATTAAAACACTTGGTCTCAAAGAGGCAGTTTGCTGTTATTGCAAAGCATATTTGCAACTCTTTAATTTTAAACACGCTTTGAAGTCTTAAACTGTTCTTCACCCTCCCCCTCCTCCCCACTGCCATGTACACTGTGAGCAATACCCCAACACCAGAAGCCCAGACAACACTTATCCATGCATGACACTTGTTTTATGATTACATGTGGCAAATGTTTATTTCTAGATTGTCCCTCTCTTGCTCTTTAGCAGTCGTGTGCAAATTCACTCCATTATCATTGATATGCATTATTGCCTCCCAAAGGCAGATTATTTTTAACCTCAGTTTAAACAAAATCACGTGGAAAGGGCTGGTTCTTTCACAAAGCATATTCTTAATTGATAAATATACTGTATTCTCTTGGTTTATCCTCATCCCTTTTTCTTTTATTATTGCCTAAATCTCAAAACAGAGCGGGGATTAAAAAGAATTAGGAACGAGGGATGAAGAGTGTCCCCTAAAAGTTGGTGGCAGTGGATCTTTGTTATAGATTATGTTGGCTGATCTGGGATGAGCCAAGTGGGTCTTGGTGGAGAAGTCATGTTGATCTATATTTGGAATAGAACTCAGGACTCTGACTCAGATGATCTGGTGTCTTTCCTACAACAAAACAAAACAAAACAAAACAAAATTAAACAAAACAAAGCAAAACAAATTAACTTTCCAAGGAAGATGGTGGCAATGTGAAGCAGCTACCTAGGGCTGTGAGAGGAGCCAAGCAAGTCTGGTGAGAGATGACAGAGATAAAGAGACAGGTAAGTACTTACATGGGAGGACAGAAGGACACATTTAAAGATATGAATGAAGATAACCAGAGAGATAGTCAGTCTTTCTAAGCCACTTTGTGTGCAGTGTATTACTGAGGGTGTATACTGGGAGGAGGTACATGGAAGTAGTAGCCATGGGCTCTGACAACTCACAACCGCTAGTCTGAAGGTGGAGACAGAACTTAGGGATAGATGGGACCACTGGGTGGATCTAGATTCTGTGCTTACAAGAAAAAGAAGGATTTGTGAGAAGAAACAAAGCTATTTAGCAAGTGTTCTTGGAAAACATGTGTTTGGATCAGTGCTCATTGTAGACAAAGTCCATCCTCCATCATAGTTATATTTTGGAAAATAAGTAGGGTAGACAGATGGATTTCCTTCTACTGCTTTCTCCTGAGGACTTTTATTAGGTGTTCTATGTTGACAGGATCTGGAGCTGAGTAGAGAATCGTAGGGGGAAGTGGAAAAGAAATTGATTTTCACTGTTGACATCAATGCACCACATCACTTTATTTTAAAAAATTTTTAATGTTTATTTATTTTTGAGAGAGACAGAGTGCAAGCAGGGGAGGGACAGAGAGAGAGGGAGACACTGAATCTGAAGCAGGCTCCAGGCTCTGAGCTATCAGCACAGAACCTGATGCCGGGTCCAAATTCATGACTTGTGAGATCATGATCTGAGCCATAGTTGGATGCTTAACCGATTGAGCCATGCAGGCACCCCAATCACATCACTTTCTAATCCATTAATTGCACACACTCCCTGGCTTTTCCCAGCTCTCTTTCTGATTTCTGTTTGGAAAATCTAATTCTGATTCTTCCTGGTAGCCCATCTAGTTTCTGAAGACCTCTAGAAGCAGAAACTCAAGCTTTTCTCATTTCTTAAGCTGATCATCTTGTTTTGGTGTGATAGAAATGTTAAAAATTTACATAACTGGATTCTGACTGAAATTAAACTTGTAAATGTGTCAAATCATGAATGAGGAACATTGCATTTAACTCTGTCTTCTCTGAACTTATCCCAGAGAAACTAAGAAAAGCCTCTTTGTTCACAGCCACCCCAGAAAGATACTAGATAAGTATTTATAAGAGTCTATACAGTTTCTTTCTTTCTTTTTAAAAATTTTTTAACGTTTATTTTTGAGACAGAGAGAGACAGAGTATGAATGGGGGAGGGTCAGAGAGAGGGAGACACAGAATCCAAAACAGGCTCCAGGCTCTGAGCTGTCAGCACAGAGCCCGACGCAGGGCTCGAACTCACGGACCGCGAGATCATGCCCTGAGCCGAAGTCGGCTGCTTAACCGACTGAGCCACCCAGGCGCCCCGAGTCTCAACAGTTTCTAGAGAAGCTCTGGCTATCTAATTGTTTACCCACAGTGGTACTAGTGTGATGTTTGCATGTAGCAAGGACTCCATAGGTATTGTGGGAAGGAAGCAAAAATGTTCTGGTCTACATCTACATAGATTTTGGTCTACATTTGTGTGGATTGGTCTACATACAGTTGGTCTGGTGTGTGTTAGTCTGCATCAGGATGAGTTTTAACTGACTTGGAATTCAGCCTCTGCCAAGGTGGGATCTCATTTGAGAGATGTATGACTGGGGTGGTAGGGTAGGTAGGTGAGGTGGAGGAGGTGGCTGTGTTTCCTCTTGGTCTAATGAGCAGGCAGTTTGGGGACTGTCATGCCTTCAAGTCTTGGTTTCACTTAGTAATGTTTACTTGCATGCAGAATTAGGGTTTCCAGCCTCATTCAGAATACATGAAGTAGGTTCTACCCTAAGGAGTTTCTATTTTAGAAAGGGGGGACAAAGTCTTCTTCCAAATAACATGCAAACAGAATACAGTAAAAAGTAAGATCATAGATGGGAGGATGCTTGTTAAGGAATCAGTTGGTGAGGTTGTTCTCAGGAGATGCCTGGGAGAGAAGTTTGGATATTTATTTTCTTTAGTTTGAGGCGAATTTGGTTACTTCAGCTTTCTTTCCATCCTTTCAGGGAAGCTATCTGAGCTTTACTTCTCTTTCCCCATGGGAGAAGTTACACATTTCTTACCATTGCAGTGGTTTGTGTCTTTTTTTATTTTTCTGCACAGACCAAGACTGAGAATTATTGTTTTTAATTATTATTAATATTATAGTATATAGATCTGTATCAATATCTCTAGCAAATATTTACCTGGATCTGTCTAGTTGGGCAAGCTGGATTTACTGGTTCAAGGTGTTATGGAGTTTGTTTCATGTTTTTGGTGGGGGGCATGGAAGGAAGCCCTAAATGAGACTCTGTTTATTGGATCATGGCCCACGCTGAAGATGTAACTTGAACTGATGTTTTCCTGGGAAACAGTTATACACAATGCCAAGATAGCATAATTCCCCACTCTTTTATGTGGCCTTCAGGCTGACTAACAGTACACAGAAGGTATTCACAATTCTTGCCAACAGTGGAAAATGAGGTCCTTACTACTCTCGCCTTCCATCTAGGAAGGCATCTGGGAACTTGACATGCCCTTGCCTTTGTTCATTTCTGATTGAGGAATATCTTCCTGGTTCATAGTGTATGTATCTCTTACTTTTTTTGGTAGGTGGAAAGGCATTCATGAAGTGCCATTAATTGTAAGTTCCCAGGGTGGGGAATTCTATATTTGCCACCATTGTCTTATGCTGTTGAAACTGAGTGTGTGATGATTTGGGGGGTAATAGTGGTGGTGTTGATAATTTAGGGGGAAGAAAATATTGTTTTTGCTTGAGTTCTTTTGTACAAAGAATTGCTGTGGTGCCTGAACTTTCTAATTTGGATTTTTTCTTTGTATTCACTTACAGTAGTTGAAATCTCATCTGTAATAGATTGAATCCAGTGTATCTCACATAGAAATGTCCTATGGTTTCTACTAGAGGGACCATCCAATTTTTCACTTTAGATCCAACTCAAAATACACTGAACCCACCTGTATATTTATTCACAGATAGTACAGGAAAAATGGTAGCCAATCCAGAAAATTCTTTTCTCTAGGAGCTATTATTTAAAGGCATTTCATGGATACATCCCTATCCTCCTTAAACAAGTTTAATCGTATTCTACACAGCATTTAGTCAATTGACTATTGTCCCACTCCTCCCTTTTGCAGACAAGACTTAACTACAGTTATTGTAGTTTGAGTCCTGTGTCATGTTGTCTAATTGCAAAGCATTAGGTGAATTATTTTCCAAATGAAGTAAATCAGTGAAAGTAATAAAACTTGGTGTTGATGTCAATTGTCACACATCAAGGGTATGACACTGGAGCAAATCATAAATGTGATAGATAATGCACTTTGTCTGAGCTCACTTGAGTTGCTTCCTTTGTACTTTCACTTTGTGGTGAAAGAGACTTGGACTTCAGTTCTTGTGTGAGACCCCTGATATCACCAAAAGGGCTCTAAATCCTGGGGTACTTCCTTAGCTGTGACCAGTTAATTCTTTCTACCTCTGGCTTCAGCTGGAGAAGGAAAGGCAAGATGGAAGTGTCTTCAAGCAGAAGATCTGCTCCTCAGCTCCATCTCACCACCTTTGACTCCTACCCTTTTTCTTAACTGAGTGTCCTCTGAGTACAAAGTTCTAGTTCAGTGAGTTATGCCGCTAGACATTAATGAGGAGAGAGCAGGGGGCAAAGAGAGCACACTGGAAAGATCAGATATCTATTTGTAGGTGTGCCCAGAGAAGCTTCCAGAAGGAGGGTCATGTTGAACAGGGTTTGGAGTGTTCTAGGCAGAGAAGGACAGTCTGTGTGAAGGCTGATATTAATGCTAGCAAGATGTACATGTGTGGGGAAAGGTTTATCCTGTTCAAGCAGGAGCCACAGAAAAGGTTAATAGGATGAGTAAGTGGTAGAAGAACTTTAAAAGAAAGCTTTAGAAATACAATCTTAGAAGTTTGGATGTAATAGCATGAAACTGCAGGTCTGGTTGGGACTGTGTGTGTGTGTGTGTGTGTGTGTGTGTGTTTAAGACTTGAAGAAGGGGCTTCTGGGTGGCTCAGTCAGTTATGTGTCTGACTCTCTCTCTCTCAAAATAAATAAACTTAAAAAATAAAAGGCAGCTCAAGTTAAAAAAAAGACTTGAGGTAAGTGTCATTTTCCAGAAGGATGGTAATGAGCACTTACATGTCACTTATCTGGTACAATGTAGTGATCAGAAAGAATGTGATTTAGGGCTTCATCCTACTTCAAGGGCAGTACTCTCTGATGGCTGCTGGTTGTTCAGAGTTACCAATTTTATGGACAGGAGGGTGGACCAGGGAGAATGGCAGGAGGCTGGCCCTGGGTATATATAGTTTTCCTTCTATTTTGTTAACTATTTGCAAACCATGGGATCCTTCTAGATGAAGGGGTAGTGTGGACAAGGTGATAAGTGTCTAAGTGGCAACATGTAAAACTATCAGTTTTTCTAAGGTTTCCATCACACCCATAGGAATAGCCAAAGTCTTCACTGTGACTCTCAGATCCTACATGAAGGATCTGGCTTCCTGCTTTCTCTCTGATTTCATCCCCTACTGCTTCCCCCTCACTCACTCTGTCTCGGCTCTACAGGCATCCTTGATATTTCTCAAAAGTAGCCACTTACCACCACACACCCATTAGGATAGCTGCTATTAAATAAAAACAGAGGATAATGAGTGTTAACTAGGATGTGGAGAAATTGGGAGGCTTGTGCATTGCTTGTGGGAATGTAAAATGGTGCAGATGCTGTGGAAAACAGTATGATAATCTCTCTCTCTCTCTCTCTCCATATGTGTGTGTGTGCGTGTGTGTGTGTGTGTATACATACACACAATTACCATAGGATCCAGCAATCCCACTTCCGGGTGTATATACTATTGAATTGTATGCAAGAACTCAAAAAGATATTTCTGTACCTGTATTCATAACAGCATTACTCACAAAAGCCAAAAGGTGAAACAACGCACATGCCCATCAGTGCATGGATGCATAAGCAAGATGTGGGATATACACAATGGAATATTACTGAGCCTTGAGGAGGAAGGGCATTCTGACATGTGCTCCAACATGGGTGAACCTTGAAGACATTACGTTAAGTGAAATAAGCTGGTAACAAAAGGACAATATTGTTTGATTCCACTTACATAAAGTACTCAGAGTAGTCAAATTTATAGAGACAGAAAGTAGGTGGTGGTTGGTTGTCAGGGGCTGCGGGGAGGGAAGAATGGGGAGTTGCTGTTGAATGGGTACAGAGTTTCAGCTGAGGAAGATGAACAAGTTCTGGAGATGATGGTAGTGATGGTTGCACAAGAGTGTGCAGGTAAGGCTGTCTCAGATCATCCTTTTTTATAATCACAACACCCACTCTGAACACATCCTAACCTTTCCTTGTTTCCCTTTTCTCTGCAGCATTGATTGCAAATCCAACACAGTATATCTTCATAGTACTTATTTGTTTATTGTTTGCTTTCCACTGCAGGAACGTAAGCACGTTGAGTGGAGGGATTTTTGTGTTTTATTTGTTTTATGTGCACTGCTGAATAAATGGGGAGCAGCATATTTGTTGAATGAATATATGAAGGACTATGATTGGACATAGACTTCTATTTTTTTTTAATTAAAAAATTTTAATGTTCATTTATTTTTGAGAGAGAGAGAAAGACAGAACACAAGTGGGGGTGTGGCAGCAGAGAGAGGGAGACACAGACTCTAAAGCAGGCTCCAGGCTCTAAGCTGTCAGCACAGAGCCTGATGCAGGGCTCACACCCACGAGACATGATCTTGCAAGATCATGACCTGAGCTGAAGTCAGATGCTTAACCAATTCTGCTACCCAGGTGACCCTGGACACAGACTTCTAGAGAAGACAGAAACAGGGACAATGGGAAGATTTCATTTTTCATTTGATTTTGTTAACTAATTTTTGGTACCCTTGGATATAAGACTTGGCCCCAGTGTTCATGGCAGCTTTTGTTCTGTTTAGCTTTTCATATGTATTCTGAACTGTTTCTACTTTGGAATGTTGGTGTACACATGTACCACACTTAGTATTATTTCAAGCTCTGGCCCTGAACTCAAACTTCTACTCCTGTATTCCTGACTTCCCCCTTCCAGAGTTGCAGGGCTGCTTGAGTTAGAAGTTCAGAAACTCCGGGGAAGCTCAGCTATCCAAAGAGCTTTATACTTGTTTGTTTGGGAGCCACTGGTTAGATTGGCTCCAGAGTTTTCCTTGTCTGGAAAATTTTAAGGAGGGTGAGATAATTTATACACTCAGGAAGGAGCTGTCCTTGGATACAAAGAATTGTTATAATCTTTGGAGGTGTTTCATTTAAGTCCACTTCTCTGAATCATTGAGAACTGGAAAATAATTATTTAACAGCCTCATTAACCTTCCTCTCAACTTCTAGCAAAGTAACTGGTATCCAAACTCTCTTTGAGGCTATTCAAGAGGAGCCACTAGGCCAACTTCCTGATTGCAGGGGTGTTAACATCTAACCAAGAGAGCCAGTAGAACTTACTGCCTTGGAAAAATGTTTTGAAAAGGAAATGTCCAGAGTGAGGGCAGTACTCTTTTTAGAGACAGAGGAGTCTCTAGGACCTCCAGGACAAAGGAGAGCAGGTGGGGCTGGTTGAGAAAGCAAGACAGCTTGCAATTAAGTGAGTGAAATTTTGGACTTGACAGGAGTTCTTTTGGTGACTTGGGATGGAACTTTTGTATTGGAGTTTGGAAGGAGCTCAGAGACTGAGAGAAACCCAGGGAGGAGAGGGAAGGAAGTGGGGAGAACAGGGCATTATGGAATTTATACAAGCTGTCTTCATATTCCCTGGCCTCTCTCTGCATTTCTTTCAGCACTTCCTCTGAACAAGCACCTCCTTTGGGAGAGACAGTTTCCTAATTAAACTGATATTCATATACTCTGGGGCCTCATTAGGAAATGCCCTTAGGAAATGCACTTGAAATAGATGATGATGCATGTTCTAGTTTCCTGTTTCCGACTAGGTTTGGCCCTTTCTGTCTCTCTCTCTCTCTCTCTCTTTTTAAATCCAACTTACAGGAATGTCAAGATGTAGTAGTGAATCAATACATCTACATATTCATTTTCTCTGTCCTAAATGCCTTTTGGTTTCTTGGTACAATTATGAGCAGATCCTTATCCTGGTTACTGTAGGTTGGGGGTGGGAGTGTGAAATTCAGAAAGAGGAGGTATATGAAACCTGGCCCTGCCCTCTGGCAGCTTTTAGACCTTAAAGGAATTTAAGTGACATACCCAGGACACCAGCTGACAGAAAGGGAAAACTAGTTTCAGCTAAGCATCAGGACAGGCTGTAAGTGCTGGCAGGAAGGGGAGGAGGTGGGCGATGGGTATCAGTCAGGAAGTCTTAGGAAAGGCTTCTTTGATGTGTGTAGCGGGAAGGTTGTAGAATAGGGTTGAGAAGAGGTAGAGCATAAAGACTGGACAGAAAGGAGTGAGGAGGGCATCCCTTGCAGGACAGGCACTTACTTAGGCCAAAGGCTCATCCCAGAAAGGGTAAGTCAAGATCTGAGGAGCTGAGTCAGGAAGGAGGTGATGGGCCTGAGGGTGGGGACAGAATTAGGGTGGGACTTTGACAGCTGGGTCAGAGTCTGGACTGAATATAAACTACTGGATATAAACTATTGGAATAATCATAGATTATTTCAAAGAGGGCATTTCTGAACATGGTGCTTGAGGACAGTGTTTCTCTCTGCTGTTATTATAAGCTGGATTCGTGGTACTTTCTCAGGATTCCCAATCACTGGTGTGCTTTCTCTTCTGTGAGTTTGCTTGTTCATTTGTTTGTTCGGCCTGCTTCTGTTGGAGTCATGAAATGTAATTGTTTCCTAGATGTTTTGTTCTCTGGGTTGGGTCTCTGGTATCTTCATACTTTGCAGCCCACTGTCCGTCATCTTCAATAAAAGTGGGAAGAGCACAAAGACTGCCCTGCACAACACAGTTGTGGGAAACAGAAATTATCAAAAGCATTACCCATCTCCCACCCTGCCATTCAGATGGTCCTCCTCTGGGATTCCTCCTCAGGATCCATGGATGGACTTCAGAAGAGTGTAGGACATTTTTTTGAGGTGATCAACCTCAGAGGGGCATGTGACTCAACAAATGTTAGGACCCATTTTTGTGTCTTTGTTGTGAGGTAGGTGACTAGGGACAGTTCCCCAGAGAAAGAGATGTGGTACAAGCATCCTTAGTGTCCAGAAAGAAGCATCCAGAGACAGTTGAAGGATCTGAAGGAGAAAGAGGAATTGGGAAAAGGGAGATGGGTTCAGGGGGAACTGGTAGGGGACTCCACCCTCTTTCTAGCAGGTATTCCTTCTCTGTATTCTCTATATGCTGACATTATAGGATTCCAGTTCCCTTCAATTTAAATCTGTTGAGTTTCTGTCCTTTATTAGATTATTAACCAGCTGTGCTCACATTGTCTCATGCAATTCCTTTGTTGAACCTGAAGTGCGCAGAGTGGAGTCAACCCCTTCCTCAGTTATGGACTGCTAGCACCATTGCTTCCTGTCAGGCCCCTTTTCAGTGCATTTTTTTTCACCTTTCATCCTGATCTTTATTCTCATTTTCCATCCTCACTGGAGGTACTTGTTTTATTATATTAACAAATGCTCTTCCAATCCATGCTCTATATGTGTATTTAGATACATTCAACCATTTAACAAATTCAAAGTGCCAACTGTGTAAGTCACAGTTATAGGTGTAGGGAATATAGCCAGGAGCAAAACAATAAAAAAGAAGTCCTGCTTTCATGGAGCTTACATTCTTTTGGAGTGAGATAAATCATGAACAAATAAATAAGTAAAACATATAGTACCTTCAATAGTGATAAGTCCCACATCGGGCTTTGCACTGACAGTGGGGAGTTGCTTCGGATTCTCTGACTCCCTCTCTGTCTGCCCCTCTCTTACTTCCTCTGTCTCTCTCAAAAATAAATAAAAATTAAGAAGGGAAACCAGTGGAAGACTTTGAGCAGAGGAATTTCATCTCATTTTTATCAAATGCACGTTTATCCTTGACAAATAGACGGCATTTTTTGGATGTTTTATAAATGTCCATAAATGGCATTGCGCTATACACCTCATCCTGCTTTTTACTTTTCCTACTAAACATCATCCTATCCAATTGCTATTGAATGTACTTTATTATATCTGAGTGCTGTGTAATGTTTCATTGTGCACGTAGGGCACTTTTTACTTACATATTCCTGTAGTAATAGACTCTGGCATAGGTTCCAACTTCCTGCTATCATAAACTTCCTTTGTTGAACGTGCTCATATGAGTCTCCTTATGGACTCAGGAGGGAGTTTCCTTGGGGTGTTGACCTCAGAGAGAGATTGTGGGGTGGGAGGGTGTGCATTCTTAATGGCGCTAAAATTGTGCTTCAAGATGGTGGCCCCAGTTACACTCCCACCAGATAGTTTGTATCTTCTCATCCAATTCTCATGTTGATCCAGTAAGGAAAGTCCAGTAAGCTTCTAGGTGGATGAGGAAACTGAGGCTTACAGAGATTAAGCAAATTACTCTAGTTTATATAGTCAAGCAGAGGGGCTAGGTCTCAAATCCAAAATTTCTGATATAATACTCATTGCTCTTACCTCTATAGTACCCAGTACTGCCTCTTCCAGGAATAAGATGAGGCATCCATGGGGAAAGATATTATTATTGTATTTGAGCCTTGCATTTTTTGATGCCTGGTTGAACTCAGTCTTCCTGGGACCCGCATGTGTTTAGCACCAGCTTGTATGAGGGTGTTTAATTAGAGTCCTTAGAGTTTCAAGGTGAATTATATGGAATAAAACAGTTTTCATTTTCTCATTAGGGTTAGCTAACAAGCTCGGGTTTAGTGAGTCATTTTGAGGTTAGAAATTTATAAATACTAAATGATTTTCAAGGTTTGTGGACTTCGAATCAGATTTCAATATTAAACATTTAGGTAGATTATATTAAGTACATATTGTTTGCTAGGTACTGAGCTAAGTACTCCTTACTACAACCTTGTGAGGTATTTACTTTTACTCCCATTTAACTGTCATGGAAACTAAAGCCCTGAGAGGTAAAATAATTTGTTCAGAGTCACCAGGTATGAGGTTGAGATGTGATTTGATCCTAAACAGTTTACCTGCAGAGCTTTACTACTAATTACTAAACTGTGCTGCCTTCCTGTGAAGGAAGCTTTTAGAATATTTTTCCTTTGAGATTGACAGCAATTCCTGTCAATTGGGTGGCTTAGAGCAGTCATGGGAAGTATGGGGCTAGTGGAAAAGAATCTCCAGAGGGAGAGGATATGACATTTGAAAATGTTCCAAGATGTCTTCATTATGCCTCCCTCTGTCCCCTGAAGTGAGAACCTCTACATTAGGACACCTCACCTAGATTATAGGGCTTGAACATGATGCCTTCAAAAAAAATAGGGATTCCCTAACTGGGCTTGGGTGGTTGGTTGCCTATAACCCAAGGGTGCCTGATAGTTTTAAAACAGCTGTCCTCAAAGGCAAACAATTTTTTTTTTATCACTCTTTGTGGTTTATACCTGCCATGAATGATGTGCAGTCTAGGTGTTATCACAGTTGGTTTTCTCTCCACACTTTTGATTTTGATTGCCTTTTATAGGAAAGGTAATGTCATTTATATCTTTACCTGGGCCAGATTTATAAAAGTTACTTGGCTACAAAGTATGTATCTCAAAGTAAAGTAGATAGGAATTCTGGATTATGTGTTCTTTCAGGATTCTCTTCTCTGTGTATTTGTTCAACAAATACTTATTGAGCACTTAACTCACACTCTGATAGAGGAGACAGGCAGCTGACCTGGAATTTTTGCTACATTATGATAAATGGCACATGAGGGAAGCCTGGGTGCTATGAGAACACAAAAGAAAGGCAGCATAAGGGTCAGGGGAGGCTTCCTGGGGCAGCAACATCTGAGCTGGGAACCGAAAGAGAAGTGGGGTTAGCTAAGTGAAGGGGACAAGAAGGCATTAGAAGCAGGGGAACAGGGTGGGTGTAGGATTTTGCAGTTGCATTACGAACTGGGCAGGGGATGATGCTAGAGGAATAAGCACAGGTCAGATGATGAAGGAAGACAGGATTAAGAATGAAGGGCAATGGGAACCACTGAAGAGATGAAGCCTGGGGGTGGGTGGGGGATACGTCAATCACATTTATAGTGTAGAAAATTTCCCTGAGTTAAGTATTGACTCTCTTTGTCTATGTTGTGTGCTTGTTAGTAAATCATAACATTAGAACTGGTGGGTGGCAAATAAGGAGTCTAGATGGATTTGTAGACAGAAGGTCCGACCCATAATCCAAGGGTTCCTTTTGATAATCTGTAGAGAAGACTTTTCAATTTTGACTTGTCTTTCCATCTTTAGAAACCTCTATTAACATTTCTTAAAATTCTCTCAAAATCCAATCCTGAATATAGAGGAGAGTGGGGGCTGCATGATTTTGTTTCTCTGTTCTCCACTACTCCTTTCTGGGGCATTGCTGTGAATTGTTCACCTAAAGTCTTGCTCCCCTTGAGGAGGGACCCATTTGAATAGCAGCCAGGGGAGGAGGGGAAGGAGGAACCCCACGTAGGATTCCTTCACTAAGAACACATTCAGACTATGGTTTAAGTGAGTTAAAAATAACTCCTTGTGAAAAATTAAAAGGGAGTTACAGGTGAGTGTTTTAATACAAGTCCACAGATCAATGCAGGGTCTCCAGGCAGTTGGCTACTGACACCACAGATGGTGCAGGGTGTTTATAAAGCACAATGTGGCCATTGAGGAGACTTTCTGCAGAAGTGAATTCACCTTCTTTCTTGGAACCCAGAGAGGAAGAAGACAGAAGGAATTGTTTTGGTCGTGAGATACTGAGCTAAATGACTTCTTTTCTTTCTACCCATCACAGTCTCAAAACTGTGGACATAAAAACTGTGGTGAATATTTATCTGGTTACTTTATGTGGTTTATTGCATATCAGATATCATAAAATGACTTTTCTGGCTCTTCTCCCCTCTTAGTAATGGACTCTTGGTTGCCTGCTGCACCCATTTCTCCAGTGTTTTCTTTCCAGAAATCCTGTTTCTTACCTTGCAGGTAGTTATCCCCCTTTCTCCCTTTTCCTCTCTTTTCACAGCACCCATGTGGGCCTAGGAGGGTAAAGTGAAGAGTTGGACTGTACATTCTGTGACATCAGTACAGCTAAATGGATGATGCAGAATGGGGATAAAGGAGGCAAAAATGACATCAGACCTTGGCTAGCTGATTTGGGGGTAAGGGTCTTAAAACTAGGGGCAAATATTTGTATTTTAAACTCAGATGATATTCTTTTTTTTTTTTTCAACGTTTTTTATTTATTTTTGGGACAGAGAGAGACAGAGCATGAACGGGGGAGGGGCAGAGAGAGGGAGACACAGAATCGTAAACAGGCTCCAGGCTCCGAGCCATCAGCCCAGAGCCTGACGCGGGGCTCGAACTCACGGACCGCGAGATCGTGACCTGGCTGAAGTCGGACGCTTAACCGACTGCGCCACCCAGGCGCCCCTCAGATGATATTCTTAATATGGCTCTATAATTGCAACAAGGACCTCTAGTCTGTGAACTGTGTCATAACTCAAGCTCAAGCACCATGCATATATCCCATGTGTAAATTATTGCACAATATATTCACCCTGTTATGTCTTAAAGCTTAATTAGTACACAAAGCTACATGAGTTAGATGAATCCAAATGGGATTATGTCATGTGGTGTGCAAAAAAAGGAGAATGTTGGAAGGTATTTGGCACTTTTTTAGGGGGGAAAGCAGAGTTGATTTCTCTATAATTTCTTTTGGTGTCGGTTTCTGTGATATTTGGGCTGCAACAAGTTATATGCGACTTCTGAGTTTTTTTGTTTGGTTGAACAACATTATTCAATAAATATTTATTGTTTACCTAGGAATTATGGAAGAATACCACATACTAGAAGAAATATGAAGCAGCAGCTTTGAATCTTGAACAAGGGAAATTGGCTACCCCAACGCAACTCAGCTTAACTCAGCCTCACTGAACTGATCCAACACTCCCCAGGCTTGCTATAGCTCTCTAATCCTTAGAATCTTCTTCAATTCCAGCTAGAATGCTGTGTCAGGCATTTCACAGATTTGGCCAAAAGCTGGTACACAGACGTCCACTGGAGGAAAAAGTATTTGAGATTTCCTTTGAAAGAAGCCTGAGCACTCTGGATTTAGTGGCCCTGGGTGTGGGCTGCACAATAGGCGCAGGTGTGTACATCCTGGCTCGTGAGATGATCAGCAATCAAGCAGGACCATCCATCGTGATCTGCTTTTTGGTGGCTGGCTTATCTTTTGTGTTGACTGGGCTGTGCTATGCTGAGATTAGTGCCTGGGTTCCCCATTCTGGCTCCTCATATCTCTATACCTATGTCATTATTGGTGAACTCTGGGCTTTCATCACTGGCTGGAACCTCATCCTGTCCTTTACTGCTGATACAGTTATTTATACCATGACCTGGGTCTTAACCTTTGAAAACCTGCTTGGGAACCAGATGTCTCAGACCCTGCGTGAAAGCATCTCTCAGCATGTTCCTCAAGTCCTTGCAGACAATCTAGGCTACTTTGCTGTGGCCCTTCTGTTGTTACTTAGAGAAATTGAATATATGAATTTTTATGAGTTATTCGCCCTTTCCAAAGGGTTCATATTCGTGAAAATTTTGGTTCTCAGTTTTGTCATCATCTCTGGCTTCATTAAGGGGGACCTGCACAACTGGCAGCTCACAGAAGAGGACTACGTAAAGGCTGGACTCAATGACACTTCTAAGTTGGGCCCTCTGGGCTCTGGAGGATTTGTGCCTTTTGGCTTCCAGGGGATTTTCCGTGGAGCAGCTACTTGTTTCTATACATTTATAGGTTTCAGTATTATTGTTACCAGAGTGAAAGAAGTCCAGAATCCCCAGCGTTCTATCCCCATGGGCATTGTGATTTCACTGTTCATCTGCTTTGTGGTATATTTTGGTGTCTTTTCTGCACTTACACTTATGGTGCCTTACTACAAGCTTCAACCTGGGAGCACCTTGCCTGAGGCATTTCTCCATATTGGCTGGGCCCCTGCCTACTACGTTGTAGGTTTTGGATTTTTCTGTAGTGTTTGTGGCATTTTCATGGGCTTTATGACCCCCATACAGTGGGTGATATGCACGATGGCAGAAGATGGCCTCCTGTTTCCTGTCTTGACCAGGATCTATACCAGTATATACCCCAGATTCATGGCCACTGTGGTATTTACGATTATTGCAGCAATCACGATATTCTTCTTTGGAATCACTGATCTTGTGGACCTCAGGTCAATTGGGACGCTGGTATCTTATTCTCTGGTTGCTTTTTGTGTTCTCATCATCAGGTATCAACCTGATAGGAGGAATGGGGGACATGAAGCAGAGGTGCAGCAACAGAATGTATCTGCAGCAGAGAGGCTGACTCTACAGGGACTACTTTTTCCATGCAGCCCCACCCCCACTCCACTCTCTGGCCGGGTTGTCTATGTTTGCTCCTCACTGCTTGTTCTGCTGCTCACTCTTCTTTGCCTGGTGCTGGCCCAGTGGCCAATTCTGCTTTCTGGAAACCTAGCGTGGATTTCAGTGGTTGTGCTCCTCCTGATGCTCATCACTGGGATCACTGGGGTCATCTGGAGACAGCCGCAGAGCTCCAGTCCCCTTCACTTTAAGGTCCCTGCTCTGCCTCTCCTCCCAGTACTGAGCATCTTCATGAATGTTTACCTTATGATGCAGATGACAGCTGGCACCTGGGCCCGATTTGGTGTCTGGACTCTGATTGGGTTTGCTATCAACTTTGCCTATGGAGTTCAGCACAACCTTGTCACTAACCCCACTTAAGTTAGGGCCCAAACTGTAGAACTTGAACTCAGCAGTGCCAGTACATATTTGTTTGAAATCATCACACCTGAATGCAGTAAGTTTTCCCTGCACAGTAATGGAATTTACTCCTGAGTTCATGGAAAGCTAGGCCTCCCATGGGATGTTGGTGGGGGAAACACTAAAAGAGCTGTGTATTTATGGTGAAGTGAAGGATATGTGTTTGCTCCCCCCACCTTTTTTAACTTGTCTCCTTTTCAGTTGTGTCATTAGCTGCTTTCTGACTTTAAAAAATTATTTTTTAAAAGAAAGTTGTAAAATGTTTTCCTTTTCTTCGTTAAATATCTACTAGTGGCTAGGAGGTAGGGAATGCCTGGCTTGTTCAGTCAGTATAGCTGACTCTTGATCTCAGCGTGGTGAGTGTGAGCCCATTTTGCATGTAGAGATTGTTTAATAAAATATCCAGTAGCAGAATTACTGGATCATGTGGTAATTCCTTTTTCAAAATTTTTGAGGAACCTCCATACTGTTTTCCATAGTGGCTGCACCAGTTGACATTCCCACCAAAAGTGCATGAGGGTTCCTTTTTCTCCACATCCTTGCCAACACATTTTCTTGTTTTTTTTGTTTTTTTTTTTTTTTTTTTTTTTTTTTTTTTTGATTTTAGCCATCCTGACTGGTATAAAATGATATTTGATGATGTGATTGCAGTTTTAATTTATATTTTCCTGATGATTAGTGATGCTAAGCATCTTTTCATGAGTCTGTTGGCAATCTATATGTCTTCTTTGGAAAAATATCTATTCAGGATCTCTGCCCACTTTTTAATTGGATTATTTGTTTCATTGGCGTTGAGTTGTATAAGTTCTTTATGTATTTTGAGTATTAATCCCTTATTGAATATATCATTTGGAAATATCTTCTCCCATTCAGTAGGTTGCCTTTTTGTTTTGTTGATGGTTTCCTTTTCTGGAAACCAAAAGCAAAAGCTTTTTGGTTACATTAATTTGTAAAGGTGTGGGGTGCCTGGGTGGCTCAGTCGGTTGGGTGACCAACTTCACTCAGGTCATGATCTACAGATTGTGAGTTTGAGCCCCATATCAGGCTCTGTGCTGATAGCTCAGAGCCTGGAGCCTGTTTTGGATTCTGTGTCTCCCTCTCTCTCTGCCCCTCCCCTGCTCTGATTCTGTTTCTCTCCTTCAAAAATAAACATTAAAACATTTGAAAAGATATATGCACCCCTATGTTTATTGTAGCATTATTTACAATAGCCAGGACATGGAAGCAAACCCAAATGTCCATCAGTAGATGAATGGATAAAGAAAATGTGGCACATATGTATATATAATGGACTATTGCTCAGCCATAGAGAAGAATGGAATCTTGACATTTGTAACAACATGGATGAACTGGGTGAGTATAATGATAATTGAAATATGTCGATCTGAGAAAGACAAATGCCATATGTTTTTGCTCTTATGAGAAATTTAAGAAATAAAACAAATTAAAAAGAAAGAAAGAAAGGAGAAAAGGCAGACAAACAAAAACAAAACACACACACACACACACACACACACTCACTCACAAAACAGCAACAACAAAAACTGTCCTAGATTCCTAAATCAGGGAACAAGCAGGTAGTTGCCAAAGGAGAGATGGGTAGAGAGATGGGTGATTAAAAAAATTTTTTTTAACATTTATTAATTTTTCAGAGACAGAGAGAGACAGAGTGTGAGTGAGGGAGGAGCAGAGAGAGACACAGAATATGAACCAGGCTCCAGGCTCTGAGCTGTCAGCACAGAGCTTCTGATGTGGGACTTGAACTCACTGACTTCGAGATCATGACCTGAGCCGAAGTAGGATGCTTAACCGACTGAGCCACCCAGGTGCCCCAGAGGGATGTGTGATTTAGATAAAGGGAATTAAGAGTATACTTAATATCTTAATGAGCATGGAGAAATGTGTGAAATTTTTAAATTATTATATTGTATATATGAGTAATATAACAACACTGTGTATTAATTATACTTCAATAAATAAAAGAAACTAGAAAAAAAACAAAAAAGAGATATAGCCCCTGCTTTTAAGGAGCTTATATTGTAATATAAGAGGTAAAGCATAGCTGTAACACAAAGTGGAAAGTGTTGTCATAAGGAATATGCAAATAAAGTGTCCTAGGAATTCAGAGTGGAGGAAGATCATCTGTGGCTGACACAGTGGTGAGGGTTGATCTGTGAAATCAGAGAAGACTTTGTAGAGGAATGCCATTTGAGTTCTCTCTCTCCAGGGACAGATAGGATTTTGCCACACATGGACAGCAGGGAGAGATTGTACGCAGAGTGAACACCACAAAGAAAAGCAAAGGAGAACGAGCAGTGTTTAGACCATACTGAACATGGCGTGTCGCTTGAGCCTTGGCTGTGGGAGGGGCCAACAGAATGTGCACAGGTCGATTGGAGCCAGAGCTTTCCTCTGAGCACAAAGCACTTTGGCTTTGAACCCACTACCCATACTGAAAATCCCTGGGGTTAATTCTTCTACTTGGCAATATCTACATTTTTGGACTTCAAAATTTCTCTATGGTTGTCTGTTTTGGTCCAGTGTTCAGAAAGTGAACAGCTGAGAGCCAGGTGTCCTATGTTCTGGTCTTGTTTCTACCACTAATTGGCAATGTGACCTTGAGCAAGCCAGTCAGTGCCTTAAATGCTATGCTTATTTATCTGTAACATGAGAGGTCAGAACCAATACTTTCTAATGTTCTTTTTACTTAAAAGATTCTATGATTTCCTCTGGTTCTTATGCCCTGTTATTATCTTAAATATGTCTCTCTACTGCATGTGATCTGAACCCACTTTTTACTACAACCCATTGTTGGAGCTGTAGAGGTACAATAAGTAACACCCCAATTTCCCCTACCTATGTTTGGAACCAATTGATAATCAAGACATAGAGATGATTAAACCATCAGCTGTAGATCTGCAGCCTAATTGGGTTGCCAATCCTGCATCATTAAATTCTATTTAATCCTCATTGCAAGTTGCGCTGAACATCCCCCACCCTCCACCACTAGAGAGAGTCTGATTTTATTAGATTTTCTCCTGTATGAGCAGGTTGGAATGCATGTGTTCTGGGCAGGTTGGTTCTGGATACAGAAAGAAAACCAACAAAAACTGGGGCTGAGCTGGGCATACTCAGTGCTGTCTCTTCAACTCACTAATCAAGTCACAGTGAGAAGGGTGGGTGGATAGAGGCCAGGAATAGTACTCTGCTCAGCGGTGCTCAAATTTTAGTGTATGTCACCTCGCCTGGAGGGCCCGTGAAAGCACTGCTGGGTCCCACCCCAGATTTTGGAATTCAGTAGGCTTGGGTGGGACCCAGAACTTGTACTTCTAACAAGCTCCTAAATGCTGCTGCTGCTGCTCCAGGGACCTCAAATAGAAAACCAAAGTGCCAACTGATGTCCTTCGGTATGTAAAGATGAAGTGAGGGAAGCAAAAGGTGACCTTTGAACACTTATCTTCATTTAATGAAACACTTAAAGTACCATATTAATCCTTTCACAGTGGGGAAATCATAGTGAATCATTTCACAATGAATATGTCCATAAAAATACCACAATGTACACTTTAAATATCTTACAATTTTATATATCAGTTATACCTCAATAAAGCTGAAATTAAAAAAAAATTAAGATACCAAAGTTATCTGAGTGTCTTTATTTTCTTCATTTTGTTCTTGATTGTAGATCATAGGTAAGGAGTGTATCTTTTTCACCGCCCCAGAGCATCCAGCTGGGACCAGGCACATTATGAGCATTTAACAAATTTATGTTAAATTGAATTGAACCTTCCACATTTCTTTGGTACAGAAATTCTTCTACCTTTCAGGCTAGCACTGTGTTATTCCTTTAACTATCTTCTGTGAGAATTCTTCTGCAAGAATTGACAAACAGCATTCTCTCCATTCAAACTATATCTAGAACTGTATCTGGATCTGTACCCAGAATCTAGAACTGTACCCAGGCACTTCTACTTTTGCCTTAGTGTGGTTATGCCTGAGTTCTGGTGACTGTCCTGTTCCATCAGAGTGGAGTCTTGTTCAGGGCAAGGAGTAGGTTCTCTCCTTCCTCTAGACCCAACAGTAAGAACAGTGTTCATTCAAATAGCAACAGGGAAAATACAGCCCTGGGCAGGAAAATGCCTGACATGACCTCCTTTGGTCCCATTGCATCTATTCCCATGGGCTGTGGGGAGGGGAGTGAAGTAGCAAGTTTATAGAAGGCCCAACCAGCTGGCTCCATGGAATCCCTGAAGATGAGACTGATTCCAACTTGGGCACAACAGGCATCTTTCTTGAGGCAGTCAGAGTTTTATGGTTGGTATAGAGGGCCAGTGGTTTTCTATTGTATTTATGTATGGATCTGCCCTGGGAGGGAGGGGTTGGAAGCTACTTTTTTACTTGTGGAATTTCTCATCTTCCCAACAGGTAGTAGGTGATTCCAGGGAAGCCTGCTAGAGGCAGGATTACCCATATACTTACTCCTTTAGATGCTTTTTTGAGAGCCTGGTGCAAAAACCTTGTGAGAGCATCTAAGATTCTTTTGGGAGAGAGAACGTATAGTCCAAATGGGGAGAGACACAGACTGAAGTAGGAGGAATTAGTAACTGGACAGGGATTGAGACATCATTCCTTTGGAAGGAAGGTATGAGTAGAAACTGAGAAAGAGGCATTGATCAAGAGATACTTTGGTAAATAAAAGAGGGACAGGTGATTTGGAAAAGAAATGGGACAGTAATCTGGGCTACACAGACCTCTAACAGTCATGAAAGAATGAGAATATTGTGAGGGATGTGTGTTTTCACACTTGAAGGGAATTTGTGAGCCAGATTTGTATTGTAGATCGTGTCATGGAGTGAGATTCCTGAATCAGGAAGGAATGGAATACGATTCTCATTGCCATCTGGAGGATGTGAGAGAAGGAGGAAAGACAGAAGGATGTGGACAGATAGACTCTTCCTGGGAGACAGTTGTAGCACCTGCTCCAGTCATCTACATCCTTGCTCTTCAAAGTGTGGTCCGTGGACCAGCAGCATGGGTGTCACCTGGGAGCTTGTTAGAAATGCAGAGTCTTAGGGGCACCTGGGTGGCTGAGTGAGTTAAGCATCTTACTCTTGTTCTTAGCTCAGGTTTTGATTTCAGGGTTGTGAGGTCAAGCCCTGTATTGGGCTCTGCGTTGAGTGCGAATCCTGTATTAAAAAAAAAAAAAGAAAGAAAGAAAGAAAAGAAATGCAGAATCTTAGACCCAAACCAAGACCTACTGATTCAGAATCTGAATTTTTAACAGGCTCCCAAGTGATCTGTATGATCAGGTTTGAGAAGCACTGACTTTAGATCAAGGATGATAGGTGTCTGGCCTCAGATGAGCACTATTGAAGGTCTGAAAACTTTGGAACTGGGAGCACAAGAGGAGGGTCTTAGGCTGGGGAAATTGAATTTGGGAAAGACAGAGAAATATGTGTCCTGGCTGCCCTCCTGTCCCCAAGCTTCACACTCCACCCACTTTGGGAAAGTGCCTGCTGTGGCCACGCTGGAGTCTGCCTGGTCCTCGGGGGCTCCCCCGGGGCAAGCATTGTGTGAGTCAGGACTGATGCCAATTGTTTCCCCTACTTCATGTGATGGCCTGAAAGGGACTGGGGAGGTCATAGTAGTCATGCCCCGCCTCAGGGTTGTACTGTCTCTTAATCAAATGAGTAATAACATGATGATACTAAATGAGGAAACTATAGAGGTTGGGGGATGAAATAGGAGTTCTTAACTATCTGTCCTAGAAATTAGGGATACTTTCATCTATCAAAACCTTTAAGGAGAGACCAGACGATTGCATAAGGAGTTATATATACCCTGGTAAGGACCAAATTAATGCTTTTTAAGGGATCTTTTGGTGATTTTTAATAGGTCAATATTAAAATAAAAGAGACCTATATTTCCAGGGACCTTGGAGCATTGGCAATAAAACAATGTTACCAGGTGGGCATTGAAGAATTTTCTTCAGCGTTTGAGGGTTCGTGTACTTCATCTTCAATCAGAATGGGTGATAAAGAGAGGCCAATATTAAAGTAAAAATGATTGATATTGAGCATGAGGTAGAATTTTCTGAGATTTGAGCATGACTAGAGGAGATGGGAGGGTGCAGGACCTCTGGCCATGAGGATGGTTGTCTTACTTGGGTTCGGAATGCCTCAGATGGGCTCCTGCCCAGAAACAAGGAAATTTACAAAATGAACTATCAAAATGTTTTTTATTCCAGAAACTCTCCAGTTAACTTCTTGAAATGGAAGATTGGTGTGGATGTGATGGGTATATGAGGTGGCGATTCATGGGGATGATGAATGACAGGAGAAAATCTTATTAGAGGCTTTAAATCTGGTAGAATTTTAAAACAGGGCTTGGATTATGGAGAATAAATGCATGTTAGGGCTCAAATAACAGTTTCAGGTTTTCATGTTGTGCCTCTCTCCATGTATTTATCTTGTATCATTGATGAGATTTAAAAACCTCCTAGGGGAAAAGAACACCTCTTTTATGTATTACTTCTTTACATCTCCAATATCCCCCAAATGATGATGATAATAATAGCTACCATTTACTGAATACTATACCCTATATTTTGTTCCAAGCACTTGTCGTAATCAACAATTTTTTAATGTTTGTTTAATTCTTTATTTATTATTTATTTTATATTTTCAATTTATATACCAGTTAGCACATAGTGCAACACTGATTTCAGGAGTAGATTCCTTAATTCCCCTTACCCATTTAGCCTATACCCCTCCCACACCCCCTCCAGTAACCTTCTCTTTGTTCTTCATATTTAAGTGTCTCTTATGTTTTTCTGCTTCCCTGTTTTTATATTATTTTTGCTTCCCTTCTCTTGTGTTCATCTGTTCTGTGTCTTAAAGTGCTAATATGAGTGAAGTCATATGATATTTGTCTTTCTCTGACTAACTAATTTTGCTTAGCATAATACCCTCTAGTTCCATCCACATAGTTGCAAATGGCAAGATTTCATTCTTTTTGATTGCCAAGTAATACTCCATTGTGTGTGTGTGTGTGTGTGTGTGTGTGTGTGTATGTGTATCTCACCTCTTCTTTATCCATTCATCCATCGATGGACATTTGGGCTCTTTCCATACTTTTGCTATTGTTGATAGTGCTGCTATAAACATTGGGGCACATGTGTCCCTTTGAAACAGCACACCTGTATCCCTTGGATAAATACCTAATAGTGCAATTGCTAGGTCATAGGGTAGTACTATTTTTAATTTTTTGAGGAACCTCCATACTGTTTTCCAGAGTGGCTGCATCAGTTTGCATTCTCACCAGCAGTTCAAAAGAGATCCTCTCTCTCTGCATCCTCGCTAACATCTGTTGTTGCCTGAGTTGTTAAGCTTAGCCATTCTGACAGGTGTCAGGTGGTATCTCATTGTGGTTTTGATTTGTATTTCCTGATGATGAGTGATATTGAGTATTTTTTCATGTGTCAGTTGGCCACCTGGATGTCTTCTTTGGAGAAGTATCTATTCATGTCTTTTGCCCATGTCTTCCCTGGATTATCTGTTTTTTGGGTGTTGAGTTGGATAAGTTCTTTGTAGATTTTGGATACTAACGCTTTATCTAATATGTCATTTGGAAATATCTGCTCCCATTCTGTTGGTTGCCTTTTAATTTTGCTGATTGTTTCCTTCGCTGTACAGAAGCTTTTTATTTTGATGAGGTCCCAATAGTTCATTTTTGCTTTTGTTTCCCTTGCCTCCAGAGGTGTGTTGAGTGAGAAGTTGCTGCGGGCAAGATCGAAGAGGTTTTTGCCTGCTTTCTCCTCAAGGATTTTGATGGCTTCCTGTCTTACATGAGGTCTTTCATCCATTTTGAGTTTATTTTTGTGTGTATGGTGTAAGAAAGTGGTCCAGGTTCATTCTTCTGCATGTCACTGTCCAGGTTTCCCAGCACCACTTGCTGAAGAGACTATCTTTATTCCATTAGATATTCTTTCCTGCTTTGTGAAAGATTAGTTGGCCATATGTTTGTGGGTCCATTTCTGGGTTCTCTATTCTGTTCCATTGATCTGAGTGTCTGTTCTTGTGCCAGTACTATACTGTCTTGATGATTACAGTTTTGCAGTATAGCTTGAAGTCTGGGACTGTGATGCTGGCTTCACCCCTGAAGACCTTGTTCCAGCACCAGTGAATGTGGTTTCTCTCCTGGATCTTCTGGGGCCTTTGCCTGTGGGGTGTCACAGACTCTACCAGATGTCCTCCTAGCAGGGGAACCTCCTCTCCCTTTGTGGCCCGAAGACCCTGGACTTCACTCTGCTCCTGGGGATTCGCCCTTCTCACCAGAGCACCACCAGGTATCAAGCTGCGGAGTTTCAGACTCTGCGCTGCCCCTGTTTATAGTCTTAATGGAATTTAAACCCTCTCCATTCTCCTTTCTCCCTTTTTTGTTCAGTCCCTGTGGCTGTTTCCACCTTTCCACTCTCTCTCCAGCTGCTTGAAGGGGGATGCTTTTCCTGTATCCCCCCCACCCCACTCTGTCTTCTCGCTGATAGCAAAAACAGCTCCCTGCCCATGGCGGCTTCTCTCCCCCAGTTCACCTCTCTGCGCTGTGTACCTGCTGAATTCTGTGGTTCCGGTTGTGCAGATTGTTGTGTTAATCCTCAGATCAGTTTTCTAGGCATGCAGGATGGTTTAGCGTTGATTTGGCAGAATTTCATGGATGCGAGACACAAAAAAACTTCCATCTTTTTCTGCCGGTTCTGCCATCTTGGCTCCTCCCCCAATGTTTATTTATTTTACAGAGAGAGAGAGTGAGAGAGAGTGAGCAAGAGCAAGCAAGAAACAGGCAGAGAGAGATGGAGACACAGAATCCAAAGCAGGCTCCAGGCTCTGAGCTGTCAGTACAGAGCCTGACGCGGGGCTTGAACCCAAACATTGTGAGATCATGACCTTTGCTGAAGTCAGATGCTCAACCAAATGAACCCCCATAATCACCTATTTAATACAGAAGTGTATGAGTTGAGTAGTGCTATACTCATTTTACAAAAATTGAAACTAAGGCTCATTGAGGTTAAGTCATTTGTGTAAAGTGAATAGTGAAGGTAGGATTTGTCCCAAGTTTAAGCAAAGCTGGTGCCTTTAATCCCTGAGCTATATTCTGTATTGAGCAGACACTCAGTAAGGGATAAATGAGCACTGAAACTTGATGGCATAGAGGTAATTGAAAGATAGTGGATAATTCCAAATACTGAAAAAAAAATTTTCTATTTGTTTTGTGGAGTGTAGTTGGAGAAACACTTAGTGACACATGCAAACTTCTACTCAGACATTCTCTCATTGCCCCTCACCAGACCCCACCCTGCAGTCAGGACTTTGGAAAGGGGGAGACGATGGGTATATACATTCACAAAGCACAACATTGAAAGTCATATATGTCCTACTCTCTGGACATATGTGCTTGAATTTGGGTGGAAATATGCACCAAGGACTGAGGTACATTTATCTCAGTGGTCTATAAACATAAGCATATTTGATAGACTCCTGTGTATGATGTGTGTGTGTGTGTGTGTGTGTGTGTATGTGTGTGCGTGTATACAAATCAGAAAGGAGTTCAATGAATCATCAGGAACTGGCTGCCTTCCACTCTCAGCCATGGTTGGTGTGTTTGTACCAAACCCTGATATTTATTTTTTGTTGCCTCTCAAGGGAACATAAATGACTTTTATTTCTGGGAAGTTTATGGCTAAGATGCTGGGCTACTTGGAGGAGTCCCTATAAATCTTCTACAAGCAGAAGAGGTTTGCATAGAAGGAGAAACAGTGACCACAATGCAATCCCCTCCTGTTTCTTACTTTCTAGCCTAATATACAGACTCCCTCGTATGTACACCACACACCTAACCACCTCTCCTCTCCTAGAACACCCTCATGGAAGGTACTAAGAGAAGCCATTTAATTTGCTTCTAAGTGGAACTCTCTGTTTGAGCCATCCCAGAAAGAGGAGAATGGAAAATTACATTAATTAAGGAATCAAGAGTTGAGATTGTGAAAAACTGGTCATTTGTGCAACTAATTTTATAAAAAAGCAATGAGGTTTGACAGAAGCAAGGTTGGTAATAGGAACTGAATGTCTGCGTTTACATCTTTAGAAAAGCTGAAGCAAAGTTCCTGGAAATAGGAGGTGGGATGACCTGTGGTTTGAAAGCAGACACAGTCATGATAGGGATAAAAAAAGGGGCATGGGGATAAGTTATGTTGTGGGTGATTAGGAGCAGACTGCAGATCTATATGGGGTGAATAAGGTAGGTCTTGCTATTAACGTGCTATTACACCAAATGTGGGGAAGGGAGCAACTACTTGGTTATCTGGGGTAAAGGTGGTGCAGTTATAGGGGACAGCAAGTACTAAGACCCTGAGGTAGAGTCTTGCCTGGTATTTTAGGAAGTCAGAATGGTTAGGAGACCAGTGGCTAGAGAATGATGAGTGGGAAGACAGAGAAACAGAGGCTGAGAGGTAGCTGGGTCAGTGACCAATACTGTAGGACTTTGTAGGCCATTGTAAATGCGAACTTTGGCTTCTACACTGAATCAAAAGGAAACCAGTGGATTTCCACCAGCAGTGCAAAAGAGATCCAGCAATTGCACTACTAGGTATTTATCCAAGGGATACAGGTATGCTGTTTCAAAGGGACATATGCACCCCAATGTTTATAGCAGCACTATCAACAATAGCCAAATTATGGAAAGAGCCCAAATGTCCATTGATGTATGAATGGATAAAGAAGATGTGGTATATATATATGTATAATGGAGTATTACTTGGCAATCAAAAATAATGAAATCTTGCCATTTTCAACTACGTGGATGAAACTAGAAGGTATTAAGCTAAGCAAAATTAGATAGTCAGAGAAAGAGAAATATCATATGACTTCACTCATATGAGGACTTTATGACACAGAACAGTTGAACATAAGGTAAGGGAAGGAAAAATAATATAAAAACAGGGAGGGGGACAAAACATAAGAAACTCTTAAATATGGAGAACAAACAGAGGGTTGCTGGAGGGGTTGTGGGAGGGGGAAAGGGCTAAATGGGTAAGGGGCATTAAGGAATCTACTTCTGAAATCACTGTTGCACTGTAGGCTAACTAGAATGTAAGTTAAAAAATATTAATTAATTAAAAAAAGGAAACCAGTGGAAGGTTTTGAGCAGAGGAATGACATGACATTTTTAACAGATATATGTGTGTAGCCTTGACAAATATGCAGCATATTTTGGCTGTTTTAAAAATGTACATAAATAGCATTGTGTTATACCCCTCATCTTGCTTTTGTTTTTCCTCCCTAATATTGTTTGTGAGATCTACCCAAGTTGCTTTCTATAAATCTGCTGTATTATTTCTGGCTGCTGTGTAATATTTCACTGTGTACATACAACACATTTTACTTATATATGCTTCTAGTAACAGACGCTGGCCTAGCTTCCAACTTCCTCCCACCACAAACAGTCCTGTAATGAACATACTCATATGGGCCTCCTTATGGACTAAGGAGAGAGTTTCCTTAGGGTGTTTACCTCAGAGAGGGATTGTGGGCTGAGAGGGTGTGTGCATTCTTAATTCCACTAAGACTGTGCTTCAGGATGGTGGTCCCAGTTACACTTCCACCAGGAGTGCATGATAGTTTGTTTGTATCTTATCAAATTCTTATGTTAATCCAGTAAGGGAAGTCAGGTAAGGTTCCTTGTAGATGAGGAAACTGAGGCTTAGAGAGATTAAGCAAATAACCCTGTTTATATAGTCAAGTGAAAGAGCCAGGGATGTGGGTGCCTGATAGGGCACAGCACTACCAGGCACAGAAGGACACATACACAATGGCTCATGACATCCTTCTCCCCTCCCCTTCTCCAATCCCTGTGGTCCTGCCTTCATCACTTCCAAAATACTGCTAGGATTTGGGGTGGTGGGGTGGGTATGCTTACTGGGACCTTGGAGCAAATGACCAGACAATTGTTCCTTTTGCCTTGGAAGGGCCTGTGAGTGTGTGTGTGTGTGTGTGTGTGTGTGTGTTGTCCCTGCTTCAATCCTTCCCCAATCCCACCACCCTGTCCACCCACCCCTGCCCTCTTTGAGGCTGACTCTTACTCCCTCACTAAGCACTGCCTCTAACCCTGGGTTCCTCTGTTTGCCTCAATCCCACATCTGTTCCACAGGGTATCTCCCTCCTTCCTGCTTTTTGTCCTTTTGCCTGGACTTTATCTTTCCTCCCCATGTAACCACTATTGCTCCCTCCCTGATCCCCTGGACCTATAGCCCTGTTCCTCAGCATCATAGCATTTCTGCTCTGTCTACACAGGCCTCCCACTGCATTTCTTCCTTCTTCCCTCCCTTGCTCTGTCCCAGGCAGCTGCCACCTCCCATTTCCTGTCTAAGCCTTCTGTCTGTTTCTGCCTGGGTTATTTTTCAGACTGACCCTTCTCTAGGTGGGTTTTGGGTGTGGTTGCTGAGCTTCCAACCCCCTTCCATGGGGGCCTTTCTGGCCCCTCCAGAGTTCCAGTTTGGCCTGTTTCCTTCTCCCCCTTCCTGTTGTGAAGCTGCAGCCATTGCCTCTGGCTCCCAGTCTCTGCCAGGATTCTCCTGGTTGTGTGGGGCAGTGGTGAAGCAGGAGGTCTTGGGCTGAGCTGGAATCCCAGCTCTGTTCCTCTCCATGTAGCCTCTTCACCTGGACTCACTCACATGTAAACGGTAAGAAATAATTGCAGGGGCTGCAGGGAATAATTCATGGGACTGTAGTAAGAATTAGCACTGTGGTAAGGGCACATAGTACGCTGTCAATGCATAATAGCTTTTATTTGCCCTTCCTCAATCTGCTTCCCTGTCTCCTTAGGCTGGAGTCCAGAAAAATGCTTAGAAGAGAGAAGAACCAAAGTAATAGATAGTATAAGCCAAAACCAATTGAATATCAGGAATTTCATATGATTCAGCCTAATAAGTGCTCTAAGCTCTGAACACAGGAAATGCTTGTGAGTGTGGACAAGGAGGGAGGATGAGAATGGGACTGAAACACAGAACACAGGAAACAATGTGAATTGTACCCTGAATAGAGCAAATTCAAACCTAGGAGAATGGAGGTTGCCCAAATTCCAGCCTGCATTCATCGTGCGGTGGCAGGACTGGCTGCCCTCTGTCCCTGCAGTCATGGGCTTGTGTCTTCTGGGGCTGCAGAGGGTCTGGGAGTCCAGCTCCTGAAACACTCTCACCTCCATATAGGACCTGGACTCCTAGAGTTTCACATACACATTCTCTTCTCCCATCTGTGGATGTCAGGTGTGTATGCGCATGTGTGTGTGTGCATGTACACACACACAGGTGCCCTGGGATCTCTAAAGGAAAGCACTGCCCCACTAGAGATGGATTCCCTCCAGTTGTCTGCTTCCCTGACACTACACCTCTCAGGCCAGTGTAGGCTCAGATGATGACCCTGCTTGGGTTTCTTAGTTCCCTCTTTCTCCAAGGGAGCAGAATCAGTGAGTCACACACTCTACCCTCTATGTGTGCTGGGCACACAGGGGAGACCCAGAGGAAGGAGCAGGGGCCCTGTCCTGCAAGAGCTCCTGGCAGCTGGTGAGATGAGGCTGAGACCTAACACAGGGAGGTACAGCATTCTGGGTGCTCTCTTTCAAATTTTTGTGAGATGAGTTGGTCAAGGGCAACTGGACAGGCTCCATGACTTAGATGATGGATGATGCAAAGGAGGGAAGATGGAGGAAAGCCCAGAAGTCTAGAAGGTGCCCTAGGAGATAAGTAGAACAATACTCATTTAGTTAGCAAGGAGCAGGAAAATGGAGAGGAGAGAGTCAGATAAGTCAGAGCTCTCAGTAAGTGCATAATGTTGGAGTAGGAAATCTGATTGCCTACTGAGGCAGAATTGTGTAGGTGTGTATGTGTGCATGTTGGGAGATATGTGTTAGGGAGGCAGAAGTATGGAGGAAGCTGTGACTGCCCGAGAGAGGGTCAGGGAACTTGGGCTGAAATGACCTGGAGAGCCACCTCTCCAAGGGTGGGATGTGATGGCGTGGCAGTGGTGCTGGACATTTGGGGGCAGCAATGCAAAATGTGCCATGGTTGAAGCTCCACAGTGACCCTGGCCTGGGTGGACAAGAAGGCTGACTCTGTGCCCTGAGGTGACTTCATATGCTGTGAGGATGACTGAGCCTGGACTGCATAGGCTAGTGATCCATGGCTGGTGGGGAGACAGCTGCCAGGGCCTAGACAGGTGGGGAAGAGGCCCGTGGGGTCAGGAGACCAAAAGAGGGAGAGGGAGACAGGGATAGGTGTGGGGAAGGTAATGGGAAGACTGAAGGCTTTGGCAACGTTAACTTGACTATCCCCTTCACCCACCGTTTCCATGGCTTGAATTCTATGTTTTAAAGCTCACAGATCTTCGATCAATGATCTGGTTTAGACTTTCATCTTCAGAGGGTAAGGTGTGACTTCCCCACTTCCCAGATAAGGCCTAAACTTGACAATGCTCTCCTGGTCAGAACATGCTGAGAAGGGCCGCAGGAGGCAGGTCTTTTGCCCTCTGGGGAGTAACTTCTCCCTCACACAACAGGCCCCAAGCCTGGCTGCTTCCCAGGGCAGAACCTGCAGGAGGGGGCACCACAGTGCAGTCATTTGATTCTTTGCTCCTCCCTTACCAGCTCTGTGACTTGAGGCAAGTTACTTAACCTCTCTGTGTCTTAGTTTCATCATCTATAAAATAGTAGCACTGATACCTGCTCTGTAGCTTGTTATAGAGGATGAATTTTTTTGCATAAATGAAATTTATTCAAAAGAACTGTGTACAGTTGTAATGATTTCTAGGATCGGATTCAGTGTGCTTCATAAAAGATGTGTGTCCATGGGGGAGAGATGGATAAAGGGTAGGAGTTGGAGAAGAAATGTAAGTATGCAGTTCATGATTTAATTACATGGAAGCCCTGAACATCCCGAACTTTATCAAACTTTTTTATCAAGCTAAGCATCCATGTGAGTGGGATGGACCTGCTGGGTTTTCTCCCTGGTCAACTCTGCAGGACTTTTCTAGAAGGTTCCCTCTCTACCTTCCCTCCTGCTGCTTAGGAGACTCATTGGGCTTTAGCTATAACTAGACTTCTGGTCTCTGGGACCTTCAAATGTGGCTGGCGGGGAACAAGACTGAGAGAACAACTCCCCTTTAGATTGCTTGAGTTAAGGTTCTTAGGGTCTCCCCTGGCCCTGAGAGGAGCTGGGGGAGCTAGTCTTTGCAGAGCCCCAGGAAAGTCTGGGAAAAATACTGTCTTCACATACTTAGCTGGTTGCTTCTTTACTGTTCCCTGAAAACCTAGATTCAAGCATGTACACTGGCCTCAGTGTCTCTATTTCTTTAAAAAAAAATTTTTAATGTTTATTTATTTTGGAAAGAGACAGACACAGAGTATGAACAGGGGAGGGGAAGAGAGAAAGGGAGACAGAATCCAGAGCAGCCTCAAGGCTCTGAGCAAGCTGTCAGCACAGAGCCTGACTCGGGGCTCAAACTCACAAACTGCAAGATCATGACCTGAGCCGAAGTTGGATGCTTAACCAACTGAGCCACCCAGGTGCCCCTCAGTGTCTCTATTTCTGCCTTGTTTCTTCTTTTGGGAATTTCATATGTATATTTGTGGAGGCCCTATAGTGAAGAGCTGCTTGGAGGCTTCATTGTGACTGAAAAGAAGGTGTCTGCATGCTTGATCCCAAATTAATGGACAATCACTAGTATGTTATTTTGCTTTTTCTTTGCATGTTGCTTGTTTAGCTCTCAATGCAGACATAGTCCCTGTCCTTACCCTCTCCTCCCTCTTCTCCATGTGATCCCTAACCAGTCGGTCCCCAGCACTTTCCCCAGAGCTTATCAGCTTCCCTTGCCCACCAGCCTCTGTTTCTGCTTCTTCTTGGCCTCAAATCCCCTTTCCTCTGGTTATGATTGGCTGCATTAACTCTGAAATATGTAGGCCTGAGCTCAGGTGTCTTTTGAATGCAGGATTTTGGGAGAAAGGGGAAGAGAGTCAGTATTCATATCCATGTAGGGTCTCTGGGATCTGGGGTTTGCACTAAGAAAGAGCATGGGGCAGCTATGGCAATAGCTTCATGGAAAGAAGATGTACTTTCTGGGCACATCCACCACCTGGTAGCACCTGAGAGGAGACTGGGCTCAGCAGGGACCAGGTGAGATGGAAGAAGATCCTAAATGTATATCCTTCTCCCTGACCTGGAACCCTCTCCTGCTCCACACTTACCTCCTTCTCTCTCTCTTCCTCCCCCCCCACCCCCGCTCCCCTGTCTTTACCTCCTTCACCTTCATCTCTGTCAAGCAGATCTGTCTGTCTGTGGGTCTGTTTGTCTCTCTGACTGCAAGTACTTTGTTGTCTCTGATTTTCTTGCCCTGAGTCCACCCTCAGCTCTTCCTTCTGGCTCTCTCCCTCCCTACTTCCCTCCCTCAGTCTCTGAGGGTCTCTTTTCCCATCACATCTTTGTGAGTTTCATCCTGTGTGCCTTTTAATTTCTCCTCACACATCTCCTCCCATATGTCTCCTTTTGCTGCCTCTCCATCCCTGTTCCTTCTCTTGTCCTCCCTTCCATCTCTCTTCCTTGCTTCTCTTATCTCTGTCTCTTCCAGTCTCTTCCCCTGCCTCTGACTCCGCCCCTGCCTCCTCACCTCTTCCCTTCTCCCACCCCTCAAGTTTCAGACACTTCATGTGAAATCACCTGGATGGGCTCCACCTTCCAGGTCTCCACACTCTGTCCCCTCCTCCAGGAGAGATGTATGTCCCCTAACTCTGTATCCTCTGATTCCCCTAACCCTCACAGTCTTGGTCACTTATTTTCCTTTCTTCTTCTTCTTTTTTTTTTAACTTAAAATGTTGTAATAGGCTCTGTACAAAAGGAGGGAGTGAAAGGTGGGGAACATGCAGGGTACACAATAACACAATGACATGGCAGGGCCACAGCTTCTGTCCTGTGGGAGGGGTATGAGAAGAAAGGGCCATGGCTGGAGCTGGGGAGCATGAGGGATGGGGAGTCTGTAGCTGTATCCCTCTACTTCCAGGAAGCATCTATAGTTCCTGGGTCTTTCCCAGTTTACTCTGTAGCCTACAATTCTGTATCTTGTCCTGCCTCTGGCCCTAGTGCTCCTTCTTTTGCTCCCCTTGACTTTATTTACCCTGATAGTTATTCTAGTATAATGATGTTTAGGTCCTGACCCAAACAACCCCATCTTATGAAGGTACTACCTTTGCATTCCCTGCTTTTGCCCCTTTTCCAGTCTCACATTTTCCTGTCTCTGGGACAGAACCTTGATTCTCCTCCTTCCTCTCTTCCCTCCCCCTGAAAAATATAAGTACTAACTCCCCAGGAAGAGGCAGCACACAGTAATGGGAGTAGAAGGGGAAGAGTAGGGACCATCAAGGAGAAGGTCACACATCCCTCAAAGGGCAGAGCAGGGGGAAGGTATGGGGAGGAGGGGAGTGAGGACAGTGGTCACTCCTGTCCTCCACCACCCCTGCCTACTGTCCTGGGGACTTCAACACAACTGAGGGGGCAG